>NC_072451.1:25036200-25336200 GCF_027596085.1 Anoplopoma fimbria | reverse complement strand
TTTCCCTTCCCTCCCATTCAACTTCATTTAGTCTTTTAAGATTTACACTTTCTATTACTTATCTCTGGGATTTCTGGTGCATGGCAGATGAGCCAAACACGGTCCAGGGCATTGGTCTCCATTGTAATAAAAGAGGAATCTGAGGCTAAGGGAGCAAGCTAATAATGACAAAGGTCTAAGTTTAAGTGCGCCAGGGGGGAAAGTACCATTTTTTAAACACTTCACTGTCCTCTGTGCTGTTCTTTCCTCTTGATGGGAAGGTTTTTGCACCAAAGTGCAGTGCTCTTTGAGACGTTAACAAAAAAAGAAAACCCTCACGAAAAGATTTGGCTTTTAAAACCTAGTCTGGGGAAAATATCTACACATCTCAGCCTTACTTAAGACACCAATACAAATTCTAACCATCCATCATGGGGGTTTCCATTCACTAATATGTCATTGCTTTCATATAATTGTGTTGGAAATTGTATAGTTATCAAAGAGCTGAAAAAAATGCCCAGAATACCTTCCTTTTTGCCTTCTCTTGCCTAGAACACAAAGTCTGATCTTAAAACCTCTGGCACTTTGACAGTCAAGTCAGGCCAACTGTCAGGTCGCTCTCTTGTGTGAGGTAAAAACCAAGCCGTTAGTTACACAGGCACCTTTTAACTCTGAGTTTAATGTAGTTTGTATAATAGAAGAAAAAAAAGCCATTTGAATTAATCAATCACAAAGAATGGACTCCTGAGGACTAAAATGCCATTCAAGTTCAACACAAAAGACCACATTTTATTCGGCTCAAGTTAAAACACTTATTCTAAAATGAAATTCGATAGATTTGCTTTTGTCATGGGTGTGTGTTTGCACTGGGTGCGGCAATGGGATAAGCATTCCTAGAGTTACCAAATTCCATTAGGCTCCCTACTGTCTGACACGCCAGCATGGCGTTAACAGGGCCACCATGTGGGTAACACTGGAGCACTCTGGAACAATCTCCAAGTTTCTGCAGTAATCAAATATTTCAGGCTGAGGTCAAAGCCATACTGAAGGTCACACTGTGGGTATCGCTACCCAGTAAACACAGTGTGCCGTCATGATCACAGATTGGACTTTGAGAGGTGCTGCGTGGTTTAAAGTTAGACCAAAAAAAAGGTACGGCCCCCATACTCGTTCCACAAGTCGATCTCTCTGCTCACCATGCAGCTGATCCCATCGGACTGCCCCAAACTGAAATGGGAGGTGAACCGTGATGTCATTTCCTCCAGCATCTCCTAATGCGTTTCGCCTGGTGTTCGCCTATGAAGAGGCTTCCCGCTAGGAAAATGTTCAGATCACTTCTGATCTCTGTAATGAGTTTTGCCACTCCGGTTGTATCTCTGACATTATTAACAATAGCACCGGAGTGGACAAATGCCACCTCCCCGTCACTGTCCGTCCAGGGTTGGGCTTGTCTTTTCGATGTGACCTTTGTGGTTGAATGTGGCAAAGGTGAAAAAATGTCTGAACACACCGATTCCTCCATATTTGACACTTAAATGTAGACTCATGTAGAAAAATGATTTCCTTTGCACATTGATATAAAATGATTTGTATTTGTATTTGTTATTTTTTTTAACAAACCCTATTGAAAGACCCAGCTATGAAGATTTTAGTACAAAAGGGCAATTGGCTAACAAGGTTACAACAACAGGAAGACTATAAATAAACAAGTATTTTTATTTTGCTCTCATCTGTCAAATGGCATGATTTATGCTTTAAATAATTTAATAATATGTACATCTAGGCTAGCTTTATGCTTGAGGGCTCAATAGTTAAAAACATATTATGATAAAGGGGGCGCTGAACATTTGAAATGTTTCTAAATGTCCTTCCAAAGTATATAAGCGTAACTCAATCAAAAACAATATCCCTGCACTAAAAGCGCTGCTTTGTCCTACCCCCATAAATACACATAAGGATAAAATGACATAAATATCCTTCAGTATATAGTAAAAAACAAACAAACAAAAAAAAAACCACCACAGACATTCATCCTTGCTAACCACAAGTAAAATATAACATTAAAATATTCACATCGATAGTATTTATTGTAAGGCTGCAGTATTAGATTCCATTACACTGTACTGTACATTCATTTGGCGATGACAATGTATTCCTGGGGAAAATAACTCTTCTGGAAACCACATGCCCAATTTTCCTGAGGAGAGGTTTAGAAATTGTTATCACCAGATGGCCAATACTTGTGGGCGGACAAGCCACCATGGCAGCAAAATATGTTCACTGCTGAATTAAAGTAACCCTGTGTCCCTTAAGTGACTATGCAAATTAGTCTACATGTCACATGCCCTAAACTAAATTGGCAATTTAAATCAAGTTGCTAAACAGTAGCTAAATAATACAAGTGGGGGAATGAGAAAAGTCTCTGGGGATAAATATGACTAAAATTTTAAGTAGCAAGTCGGTCAGCCACATCAACTCTTAACAATTAAAAGTGCCTGGGGAGTCACATTAGCTAAATACACTTATTTAAAGAGTAAGCTTATTTCATCCCATTCAGTCTACCATTTGATAGCGTACAGTACTATAGTATATTATTAATTGTTCATTAATTAAGCTTAGACTTGTCAATTTTCCTTCTTGTACATATATGTTTTACTCTAATATAGCTTAGTGACTTTAAAAACCCACAGTCTCCTTTCTTAATATGCTGACAGACAAAAAAATCCCAGCTTTTCTAGATAAAAAAAGACTTCCATTTGCAAAGGCAAACAAACCAGTAAAATCCAATCAATACACATTATTGGCTCAGCAAGGGCAAGGATTTGCAAGAAAACAGAGATCCAGTCTAAAGGGAAATCCTTTGAACTCCTTAACTTGAAATCTGAACGAACATTTCCTGTTAACTCAGCTGCAAAAACCTTTTCTTCATCATTTATGGCAAAAAAAAAGGAGACCACACCATCATTTTCCAAATACAAAGCCTAAATGACATCGGCTTTCAGCAGGCACAGCACCGCAGTTAAGATGAAAATAATCAGAGCAGACAAGAAACTACAGAAACATGCTGTGACCTTTCAAGTCGGAGGGGGGAAAGGCTGTGTATAAGTTTACAAAATGTGAGGGGACAGTAGAAAAAAAAATTCCCATCACGGAAATTGGAGTGTGACTAATGGGTAGTGAAAGAGCGGGTCTGTAACCTGAACTCCAAAAATAATCTTGCCCAAGTCTCCATGGCCACTTTGGGGGAGCAGTGGGGGGTTTGACAAGGGGATTGGGGGACCACCTGCACACCCAGAGAGCCAGCTCTGTACTGGCACCACCATTTGTTACGCCCTGGATTCCCATTACTTTAGAGCTAGGTTGGCTGGGAAATCCATCTCCTGGTGTCAGGTTTATCAAACTTCTATGCAAAAACCGCAGTGGTGGAAATGATCAGAGTCTTTCAAGGAGCCTACGGAGGATAGAGATGTCTTCACTTAAGGTGTGGGAAATCCGGTGCATCAAAGTATGCAGGCTCACCTAGCTCTCATCTTGTTTCCTTATGTTAACATAACTTTAGG
The DNA here is from genome assembly GCF_027596085.1 of Anoplopoma fimbria. Taxonomy (NCBI): domain Eukaryota; kingdom Metazoa; phylum Chordata; class Actinopteri; order Perciformes; family Anoplopomatidae; genus Anoplopoma; species Anoplopoma fimbria. The sequence continues at coordinate 25,332,661 of NC_072451.1, read as the reverse complement.
ACAGTGTGAAGCGTAGGAGACAAGCCTCCACATTAAAATTATAAGTAGCAGCATTATATGCATGCAGACCAGCCTCAGCAAGCTTAATGTCAGCCCCTAAATTTAATAGGCACTTGACACACAGCGAAAGCTGCTAACGGAGGTAATGTATGCTGAATATTAGGAGGGCAGCATTAGCCAAGCCTGGCTTGAACCCCGGCTGGGAAAGTCTGCGGTAAAAGGAAAAAGACCTTCAGCCTCCAATGGTTTCGTATAGGCTGAACTGATCACAGGTCGGCAGTGAAAACATTTGATTCCAGGTCCTGATCCTGAGGTCCCCCTACATAGGTTGAGACAACCTAAGTAGGGAATCTGGCAGCAGTAATACGAGGCCAATCACGTTTAAATACTTTTTTCTCGTCAGTATGGTTATAAAATGTAAACTTTATCAACAATGTTGAAGTAAGCATTTCAATTATTTAACAAGGAAAAATACCAATTATTGCTGGTTCAAGCTTTTTTAAAGGCAAACACTGTGACCCTTCTCTCTTTAATATCATGCCTGGATTGGATCACTTCGGGTTTTGGACAAATAAGAAAGACGGATAAATCAGACGTGAAAATAATCGTACGTTGTTGCCCTGGAATTTGCACAGGCCTAAAAACTATTTTGGTGTACAATAGTCTTCACTGATAATGAGTTGTTACCAGCCAGTTATAAACTGGGTGATGTAATGTGTGTAACACTTAATACAAACGGGACTTTACTACTGAACAAGTGTACACACGCCCGGGGAATCTTTGATGGGTTCAGAAAGGTTAGAAAACAGGGTCAAAAAGAGACTTCCTTGAGGCCTATCCTTTCTACATGGTTCTCCATATCAATAATACAGACTGACATGCACAAGATACTCCCAAGGAGAGCCAGTCAGTTCACGTCGCCGGAGTGCTCGCTGTGAAATAAACAAATGAGAACTGACAATCCCTGTGATAGTCCATACATCCTCATGAAGAGGATCCAGCCTCGTCAACTCTGTCCACCCCCCTATGGATTTTACACAGAATCCATGTGGCTTTGTTTTCCACTGCAGAAGACATTACCGAGACGAAAGGAGCATCACCCCCGAAGATATAAAAATAGTTTGGAGTTAATTGAAGGTTCTTTGCAAAACGTGAAAAAAAAAAAAGAACATCAAGTGACAGTGAGTGTGCGGTGTAAACGGCTATGAAATACAAATCAGATGTACTGAGCATCTGGGAGCAGCAGCACTGAGAACGTGAACCAGTAAAATGTCTGTCAGGAGTTGAAACAGAGCTAAAAGAGCATAGAAATTGTATTAGTTTCCAGCGACAACATGGATCCCGTTGGGATATTATAACAGAAGTGTGGGAAAGAACGAGGATGTGCTACGAATGCATCTAACTGTACCAATGATCACATTTTTTACAACAAAGTTTAAAAGTGTTGAAAAATACCATGAATAAATCTGAAATACATGAAGACACTGATGATGTTTTTACACCCAACAGCTTATTAAGTTAGCTGAGCAAGGCATCTATATTATGTGTGTTTACATTTTCTTTAATAATCTAAGATGTTTTGTTATTAATACCAGGTTCGTGTTGAGAAAAACCAAGGTGAAATATTTTAAAGTATACATTTGTTCAGTTAAAATATCAGATCACTCGAAGGTATATCAAATTAAATAATGGCAAAAATCTGGGCAAACACGTGGAACATGGGCTCCCCTGAGTTCACACACATTAATTCAAGATGTGTCGTCTCCTGCAGATATTCAAACATTTCTCCTCACTAAACCCAGCAGCATTTCAGATGTAAGCCTTGTTCTAAATTGCTGTCAATCACTCAACAAAGGCGCAAACAGCAACACTCATTTGGAAATTATGTTTGATCCACACACAGTATGGATCAACATGGATCATCCAATTAAGGTAGTTTCCTATATAGCATAAAAGTCCTATGGAAGGCTTTAGGGATGAAGTTCAATTAGGATGCAAGAATTCAGGAATTAAAGGCTTAACTTGGATCATCTGTCAGTCAGTCTGACTGTTAATTAGCTAGGTTTTTATGTGGACAGAAAAAAAAACATGTAGAAATCAATGAAGAGCCAAAATATCAGACCAATGCAGTAGGTCTGAACAAAAGATAAGGAAAAGAAGAAGTTAGTCATATGATGCATTCCTACAGCTTTGCTCTAAAGCTCCTAATTAGTTGAGACATTTTGCTTAGTGGCTTGGCATTCTAGCCACAGGGGGGCTGATACAGTAGATTGTATTGGACATGCCGGTAGAAGGACACAATGTAAAAGGCTGATTCAGGAGTCTAGATCCTGGGCTCTACTAGAACTGTGTAAAACATTGCCAAACAACCAGAAGCAGAGACCACAGTATAAGAATCCCATGCTTAACGTGATGGGTGTAATTATCTATTGTTCATGCAAAGTCATGGTAATTTCGTGAAGGTGTGGAAAATAAGCATCGCACTTAACAATACAAGGACACTAGCAATCTGCAGAAACAAGCAATTACCCTTTTTGAAATTTCACACGAGTCTATCCTCCACAAACTTGTTATCACACGAGTTATTCAACAGCGGCAGGGCCTAGATAGAGATGTTCATTAGCCTATTGCTGAGACAAACACATTTGATGGATTAAACAGTCAAATATAACAAGATGCTTGAACTGCTGTCCTGGTTGTTAAGGGAGATCAAAGTGGGGCCTGAGGGTCTGGTAAGTACGAGGCGCCGGATTGGTTCAGCAGAGCTCCAAAAGAACAAGTGCTGGACCAAGGAGATACGACGACATCAGACGTGTGCACTGCATTCCCGAGGCCTGTTCTTTCAGAACTGTCAGCCTGCCCTGCACCAAATGAGCTGCAAAGGAGGAGGGCAGAGACATTCTTTCTGAAAGCACTTCTAATCTAACAATACGCATAAGGCTCATTTGGTAATGTGCCATTTTAGTGAAGCCGGTTGAATACGGCAAAAATCAATTCATGTTTTTTTTTTTTTTTTTTTTTTTTTTTTTTAGATGCCACCCCCAGTAAATTCTCATCCTCCTGTGAAATATGTGACACATTCGGGAGAAAATAGAATCCAGGAAGCAATTAGCAATTATGGCCTCGTGTATCATAATAGGTATGCTTTGGTTTTGTTTCCATAAAACATTTAAAAATAAATAAAAAATGCATGCAGTAACAGCAAAATGCTTTGTAGCGTAAAAAGCTTTCACCAAATGACATGTTATGCTTGGGAGAAGACCAAGGGTTTTGAATTTCAAGCCAAGCAGACCAGACATCACATATGGACTTTAAAAGTATGGATGTGTGTGGCTCCGACTCTGCTGTTGAAGTGCTTTTCCTCAGTGACACATACTATATTTGCTTGCTGATGGATTGCCTGTCTGCCTGAACTAGTGCGCCAACCGTAAGGAGACAGAAGTGCTGATTAAATGTTTTTTTGCTTAGCTTTCAGGCACATCATAACCGACAGGCCTAGGTTATCGGTTTCCATGACATTTCAGCAACTCAACAGTATCAATTTTGAATTTCTTCTGTGAACTTTCGAAATGAATTAGGTCCGGTTGTGGTTTATTTCTTCTTCCTGTCTGTTAAAGGCAGGAATATTCTGAAAATGAAGCTTCGGCCTGACAGTCTGAAAGCTGTGGAAAGCTCTTTTCTACTAAAGTGCTCTCTAAAGTCCCTCTTGCACAAACAGCCCATCCCTGAAATGTACAAGAACATTTACAGCACGGGGTCATGTGTAAATGGGAGCACGGATTGATGTTCAAGGAAATATGTACCGCCAATTTGCCACCTCACGAGCACGTAAGGAATTACATCGGTCTGACAAGAGACGCTTTCATGTGGAGCGGAACAACCAACCACAGGACGATGGCATATGTGAATCTGCGACTTGTTTACAATTCAGGATTTACGGCAATGCTTTCATGGTAGATTTGGCTTGTCTCGCAAACACGTTAAATATAAAATACAGTACAAGTACATTAGCACCGCACATATCAGCTCTTTCGCCCGCCATGTTCCTAGAAATAATACGACACGTCTGCCACCGTGTACGCCTACATCTGGCCTTGTTGCATATTTTTCTGTGGATCTTTCTGCCGGTTAGCATCCAGAAGTGTTTTATTCTGGATCTGCTGGACTGTCCCTTGCCACATCTATTATTGTATTAGCATGCCATGTGTGAAAAGACACAAGGCGGAATGTAGTGCAAGGGTTAATAGTGAAACTGTCACCAGTGGTGCCTTAAAGGTCATCCCAGTTATGTATCAGGAAGATTTTGTGAAAGAGTTTCAAGAGTAAAAACCATAATGGATTACTGCTGAAATTATTGGCAAGCAGAAAATCAATAAACAATGACTTTGATGATTCGTGAGAAGCCATCACTTATGTCCACCCGACTGACTGTTACAGACAGCTTCTAACTCCACCTTTAAGTGCAGCCATTCGGAAAAAATATAAACAACTTAGCTTCCCAACATGGTGGATGATGCTGCCTACAACTTGTTCCTTTTTTTTCTTTCCCAGTCTAAGAATTAGTCATCCTGACAGTAAGCAGTTGCACTTTCAGTAATACTTGAAACAAAATTAAAAAAGAGAGCATGCAGCATAGACGTTTACAGGATGCGGTGAGAATGTCAGCTGAGGAGCTGATATTGGTGCATTAACTTGACACACCAAATAATTGATCTAATCTAATCTAAATCCTAACAGGAATGCATGAAGATGTGTGTGAGGAAAATGGCATCCAGTACTGCATTGTTGCCATAGAGGGACGTATTACCACAGTCCTTGTGCAAAGTGTGACCGATCAATTTCAACTCCTCCTGAAAAACATCACGGCGAGTGGGGGAAAATCAGCATCTGTTATGTCCCAACCCCTGGTATATCTACTGACCATTCACGGACACATGATATCCTGCAATGCTCAGTTTTTTGGGATACGTAAACAAGGGGGGGAAAGAAAAAAAGAGGAAACTGTGAAAAAGGGAAGGAGAGGGAGGCTTTTGTCCCCTCGTTTCTCACGGTGGGTATCGGAAACAGCCAGATGCTGTGCATCACAAGTGAAGGCCAGAGAATTGGTTGCCCTATTTTTCTTATGAAGAGGCGTGGGGGCAGATATGCAAGTAGGGCATAGGCAAGACTGTCACAATGCCACACCCAAAGAACTCGTTCCAAAGGTGCCAGATCGCTCATGGCATTACATGCTGTAATAAATGAGTGGATAAAATGATTTGATGCTGTTTTGTAGTGTGTTTATAGTTAATGTAAACTCAAGCCAGCAGAACAATTTAAGATTTTCACATTCAGTTCAACTGTTCATGCTCATACTCAGTAAAGACTCACTTTATTTTCATGTTTTACGTGGTTTAGTAGCCCTGAAGGTTCATCAATTTGACAGGGAGAGCCGAGAGCCAGATTAATCATTTAACACAGGGCAGGCACAATAATAAAATGTGAAGGAATTTAGATTGTTCAAGTTCCCAACCTCATTAGAAAGTTGGCATCCAGTTTCAGACCTGATGGCCCTCTGAACTCGTATATCCATCATAACCATATTCTTAAGCTAGGATGGTTGCTTGACAACAACATGTCACACAGGCTCTCTGCTAACAAGGTGTAGAGCCAGGGTAGTAGCTGTAAACAGCATGTTGGACTGGCACTCTTACCTCCTCAAACTCTTAATGAAAACACCTTGAACAAGCTCTTTTGGAGCAGAAACACTCAAACACACGTTTGTCTTCTTCGTTATCAATAGAGGGTCAATACCACACAGTACTTTAAGTCTGGGTTGAGCAATAATAAATATGTGATCCAAGTTTGTCACATAATGTGTTATAAACCACCCAGCCAAATTTTAATGATTAAAAAAATTGCTACATATTTAACACAATTTGGTTTTGAAATCCTGAAAAAATAATAGTTTTCTTTGCTCTGCTAGCTAAAGATCCAAATCATCTCGACACCCATCAGAACTGCCCAGAAGAAAGATAAACTTTGTCACCTGTATTGCCATGTTACATTTTATGTGTTGCAGCTTCAAGGTCAAAATATGCAACAAAGGTTAGAATGTGAAAATGTAAAAAAGTATGGAACTATCAAACAACTTGAGTGGATCAGAAGGAAGGAGCAGAGGGTTTAAGCAGCTCTGATTATAATTACTTGGCCCTTCTACACAAAAACAGATGATTGAATTTCTGCCTATTGTTCCGCAGGTCGTGCACATTTTCATAAAGCTCAGCTCAAGCATGGAAAAAAACAGACGACAAGTTTGAGGCCTCATTTCAATTAAACTATAAATAGCCTCTATAGAAAGGAGAGGATTCATATAATTTCTATAGTTCTCTTTTTTTTTTCTTCAGAAAACTCATAAAGCCTGACTTCTTCATGTACTGGAAGTTGAATGTGGTTCTTGTGTTACCTCGCTGGGTGTGACATACATTTGATTGCAACGTCGGCATAATGGCGAATGCTTTAACCATAGTAGCACCTGTGATTGATGGCTTTGTTAAGAGGAATAGTTACGCGCCATTAAACTGGTGTAATAGTGCATGGCAGTCGTCTCAATAACCTGGAACAAAGCAATTACCAAGTCATTAGAAAAAGGAATAGACTAATACAACCTGGTGCACACGATTATGAGTGACATGCCTTTACATCAGCCTGTTTGGATCTTATAAAAATGAAAATATTATATTATGTGTACAGACTGTGTGAAACTCTTTAACATGTTGAATAATATGTCATGGGTTAAGATTAGATATAATATGATTATTTCTACACACAAATATTTGCAATGAAATTGCTCTTAGTTTCATGAATATGAAACAAAGTTTGCATGCTATTTCACATCTCGTATGCTTCCTCATCTTACACTGCAGGTGCTCTCTTAGTGTCATACTGAATGCTAATTTCCCCTGGGATTACAATCAGCTGTGCCTTGATAGAATAATTTGATGGCTAAGTCAAGAATACTTGTTCACAGGAATACCGTCCCACTCACTGGCCCACAAGCCGGGGACAGAGCACGGCGGCGCTGAAGATGATTAAGAGAACTCAAAATTCAAATGAGAGAGCGGAGATGGAGGGACACAGATGTGCTGTTGTTCGGAGAAAGCAGCATGCATACAGGGATAAAGCAAGCGCAACCGCACACCACTACACACAAAGCTATATGCCGTGCATAGACGGCGGCGCCACTCAATCATTCTGGTCGAGGGCCAATCCATCAATAGCTGGTTGACTGGGATCCAATCACCATTCCCAACAGGGCCAGAATGAAAGAATGGCAGACAGCCCGTGAATCAGACCGATCTCTCATAGTAAATTGATGAGACAAATCTTGTGGCGGTTCACGAGGCATCCCATATCGGGACGAACATACCGTATAAAAAAATCTATGATGTCATACAGCACTTGAAAACATGCCTTCGACGGTACTCTGTGTACAGAGCGTATTTGTTGCTCCGCTATTTTGTTGCCAAAAAATACATGATTTGCTAAGAAGGTTTTTTTTGCCATTCAACCATAAGAAGCCCATTAGGGATGTGTCATGAGTTTCAGTTTTATTTGTCCCCAGCGGATAACACTCATTTTCTTGTGTTTAATGCTGCAAAACATTCTCATTCTCTAATAGCAACACAGAAACGGTTTGAGATGAGTGCAAAAAAAGAGCAACAGACAAGAAAAAGAAGCTTTAGGAAGACTTGAAGCTCCCAAAGAAAAAGGGGAACGTTTTTATCGTCAAGTGGGGGATTAAATGTTGTGTTTTCAGTGTTTTTAGCAGTTATTAAAGATCGTTCTTCTATTTTTCCACTGCAAGAGGAATGCCTCTTGCAGTTCTCTGATTGGGAAAGTGAAAACTAAATGTGATCTTTATTAGGGATGCTGCCAACTGTTATCTGTATTCAGTCAAAATATGGCATCAGGAGATGTGCATTAATGCATTCTAGTCGCCGATGACTGACAAAGCTGCATCGTGAACAAGAAATCTGTTGAATTTGGCTTGATGGGAGCTGGTTAACGTTAGCCGTTAGCAGCCGGTGGGCAGTACAGTCCTTCTGGGCTAAAAAACAGAGCAAACGGGTAACGTACAGAGGTTGCATTGAGTAACATTATGATGTGTTCAAGCTCTATTCAGTAAAAATGAGTATTCTGCAAAGAGTATTTGCGAGAAACGTGAATAAATACGTTTTGTGAAGGTAATGTTTTCAAAGCTATATAAAATAGATATTAGAGAAGGAATTATGACATGTTTAACTTCCTGACGCTAGCTCTTAGCAGCTTACAATACATAATAACATAATTAAAAAAAACTAATGCCAAAATGAAATCATTTATTTCCTGATCACTTTAACTGTGTGTTGTGACTATATCAATGTAAAAGGATAACATTTAGAATTTTTGACTGTATTGTTTGGTCCAGTTGTCCATACATCTGTTGATTTGATTTATTTTTTTAGTAGGCCAACATGTGACATTTCGGACAAATAAGTTTTGCTATCGGCAAATTAATGATCTCAGCTACTTGCGAGCTTGAAAAATCTTAACGGCAGGCCCTGAGTTGACCGAAGAGGTGAGTCTGATTAAGTAAGAACTAAAAGGAGAACAAAAGGCAAAAGAAAGCAACCTTGAAACCAGCAAAAAAACTAAAAGTTATTGGTGGTATTTTCAAGATGGACGGCTCTAAAAATGCACAAAGGACTTTAAATTGAAGCTTGAGTTTTTTTTGTCTCTTGTTGGACAGGCAACCAACTGAGTTAATCATTTTTGACTAACAGGATTAATCTTTTCATGAATTATTATGCTGTGTTATACTTACTGTTTTACATATCAAGTCAGATTTGGGAAAATCCCTTTGTGTCCCTTTAACTGACTCTGAATAATTTAAAATATATTATTTTTAACAACTCCATAATATTAATTGGCCTTTGCTGCACATTTAGTATTCATGACTTAGGCCTCTTACCTAACAGATAGAAGCTTTTCTATAAATGTAATCAGCACAAACATGAAAATTCACAGAGGATGGTTATTCATGAGGCGACTTAGTCTCTGCATCCGTTTCGCCACTACATTAACGGGACCTGATGTGGGAGTGTGAGATCGATGCAATGCCAACATACAGACTGGATGCTGCTGGCTTTCATTTACAGGGCGGCCATTAAGTCTGTGTTTGCAGCAATTTTCCCTCAAAAGTCAGCTAGATGCATCTGCCACACACAGTCATCGCCTACACATGGTATGGTGTTCATCATTTTCAACCTTGCTGGTGGTTACACAATGAAACAAACAACAAGCTGTATTTCTTTGTTTGTCAAAGTTGCTTAATGGCATAAAGACATATTTGTTCCAAGTGCTGCTCTGACTCACTATGAGGTGGCCTCCAGAATGCCTGTCACAACAAATTCTAATATTCATATTTGAGCCTAATATGAAAAGAAATCTAAGAACAAATTGAACCACCTTACAAAATACATTAGAACTCTAGTTTTCTGTTTCATTTGCACTCTGCCCCTTATTCTTTCTCAATCTCACAGCCTGTTCCTACATGTAATAAGATATTTTCCGGCCCCCTATTAGAAAGGCAAAAGTCTTTCAGAATATCAACTCAAAACTTTCAAGAAAATGAAGACTGAAAGGCAGAGTGCACGAAATCCCACCCTGTTTGTAGCATGTTTCATTGTGTCTTGCTTTCATGCACCACTAGTTAAGGGGCACACAGTACAAAGCAGCTTGCATGAGTTCATCCACAAAATGAAAAACATCTTTAATTTCATTACATCAAGACAGTCTGTGCCTTGTTATATTATCATTTAATTGATAAATAAGCCAGTAAGCCTGCAAACCTTTTTGATTATGCAATCAGCATTGCGCTTCATATGGAATTGCATATCCTACCATTCATAAGAGTAATTATTTATTAAACTTAAGGAATAATTCAGTTTCAATAGATTTTTAATTTTTTAATTTTTCTTAAAAAGTAGGTCGGTGTGGAAAAAGCTTTGATTACAGAAGTTTAATTAAAAAGATGTAGTTAATAATTAATATGCATATTGAAACCAAAGTGAATACAACATTATTTCAGTGAGTGACCAGAGAAAGATGGGATCATTCTCAGCTAGCATCACTTCATATATGTGAGAAAGGCGTAGGGTCAAACTGACATCTGCATCCACAGCAAAGTATAGCACTTTTTAAATATATATTTTTCAAAAAATAAAAATCCATTAGCTACCTGTCTATTTGAACTTGCTTTTTTTTTTTTATACCAAGGGAGAAAATGAGGTTGAGGGAGGTGAGATGATTTGCAGAAGGTATAAAGAAAAGTGTCTCTTTTGACTTAGGGGGGCAAAAAGTTATACATGACACTAGAAAACATCTACTTTTGCAATGAACTTATTTCAGCTACACAATAAACTTTTGTGTATAAAATAAAGAGTTTTGCCACATTCTCTAAGCAAAATCAAACTAGATGTTTATGGAATTTGTGAAACAAAAATGCTTTTCATTAGCAGATGATGCACTCATGCACAAACCTAATACATTTGAGCCAGTCCATAGTAAAGTCCGATTTTTAAGGCAGTATACTACAAATGGATCTGGTGTGCAATCTCACTGCTAAGAAAAAGAAAAAAGAGCGGCAGTGAAAGAGCAGAGAGGCAAAGATAACAGACTTATCTTTGGGCATATATTAGAACCAAACCTTTTTTACAGAAACTGGCCCTGAGCGGCAGGACAATTGTTATTGTCAAACCCTGCCAGTGGGTCTAATCCCTAATATGGAGATGAATTACACATACAGAGGCCAAGATACTGCACTGTATTGCATCTCATGAAAAAACAGCTATTTACTTTCCTGTCAGTCTCGACTGTCACATGTAATATCCTCATCTTCCTGTCTGTTTATTGACATGTGCCAGAGGATCCAGTCCTCCTCACACAGTCTCACTGCTCCTCTCGTGGCAGCATTAGACACAAACACTGCCTCGGCCTGTTTAACAGCTCAGTCAAATGGCAGCTGCACTGTTGCTCTTGCAAATGTGAAGAAGCACATGCTCATATTAGAGCAGTGCACCAGAGGAGAGAAGTGCCTCAGGACGGACACCTAGCGAGCTCTGGTCCATGGCGCTCTTTAAGATCCAGCATAAACCCCGAAGTGTCAGTCTCTCCCGTTGTTTAATGACGGAGATAATCTTGAAATGTATCACGCAGAGGAACTGTTAAATTTCACAGCTTTTCGTCTCTTTTGGATATGGGCAATTTGTCCGGTACTCATCAGACTTCACATGTTTTGTATTCAGTTCATATTTGGATATATTATGATGAATTGCGGCCTGCATTGGAAAAAAAAATGCTTCCTGAGTATTATGACTTCTGAATTACACCACACTGATACAACCACAGTGTGTTCTCAATTGGTAAACAGATTATTGGTATTGTAGAACTACTCTATGATTGTAGGAACATACATTAATCATTATGTTGCACCACTGAAAAATTGTTAGCTAATGACAATTTTACTACTTTGTTTTTGCACAGAAAATGCACTTTAACTTAGAGCTAAGACCTCTTTGGTGAAGCTTTCAGAGTCAAAACTGGCAATGCACCAATATGCTGTAGCTGAAACAGATCAACGGTTTCCACAGATATAACATATTCAGTTCAGACTGACATGGAAATGACCATAAAAATCAGTTGATGCCGTTAAGACAAATACATTTTAATTTCCTAACTGTCCACTTAATGTTCATAATTTCTTCTCAAAGTACATTTAACAGAAAGCCAATGCATGGGGGAAACATACATAAGGCTAACCAAATATCAAATGCTTTGCTTGATGATTTGAATTAGGTTGACAGCAACAAAACTTTCCCAAAGTATCAGGTGTTGGAGTTCCCCAAAAGAACCTCAACACACCACATACCATGAGTGTCAGCCTGTTGAATGAAACTAAGTACCAGAGCTGCTACATAGCACAGCGCATTTCAGAATGAGCTCAAACACACAAAAACACCAGTGTGGTCTTTGAACGCTTTTTATAAAAGATGCACCAGTGAAGAAGAAGCAACATTAAATTCATCATTCTGTAGCCTAGGGTGCCGAGCAGCACCGAAGAGGGATGCACTCACAGAAACAACATATTCGCTTCTGCACATCCCAATGAAAAACACTAAGTGTTTCACCCATCTCGGAAATTGCTCAACATATGTAGAAAAAACCCAATATCCAATTCAACAGTCCAGCATCTAATAATGGTTGTAATTATTACCTGCTGAAATTCCATTATTGGAAAAATAATAGGCTGGTAATTACATTTTCCAATTTCTCTGTGGATAATTTATCAGTCGTGTGCCCCCATTGTCATAACATATGGATGTCCAACACGTCTCGAACATATCAGCTCATCTGTAGCCCAGAAAACAGAACTTTTAAGAGATACAGGGATTTTAGCAAGTCACCGCATGTTAAAGCTAGCTACATTTGCACAATTTGCCCATGGCTCAAAACCAAGGAAAGTGCGATCTTATCTCACGACTAATCATTATGTCACACTTGATGCTGATATTTAGATTGTCACACATCCAAGGCAACACATGTCATATCTATCAACCCAGACGGTCTGACATAGTATTGACAAATATTTACTTTAGCTTAACATCTGCCACAAAAAGTCCTGCAGATGAAGGCCTAAAAGGGAGCGAGGTAATTGGCATACATCATGGCAAATGGGAAGTAGGAAGAGCTGCCTTTCCTCAAACACTTCACAGTAAAAGAAACCCATTGATCTGACAAACCCAATTAAGTTATCAATGCATATTAAATGATGAGCTTAAAATAAACGCCAACGTTTTTGTTGTCTTCATTTTGTTTGAACAAGGTCAATCAGTGCTGCGTGTCCTCTTTGAAGCTTTAGAACTGACTGACTGCTCATCTGCTAAACCTCCACAGGTCAGGCTGTCTCTAATCAATAGCCTCATCTCTCCTCTCAAACAGTAAACTCATTGGAATGCTCCAGAGGCGTATGGGAGGAAGTACACACAGTCCTTGACCATTCTGCTTAAAATGTAAATGAGCTCTCTGAATAATGGGACGAGTCGGCAATGAATATGCAGACGACCACAAATTATTTCTGCTCATCTCATAAATCTTTTTCTGTTTGTTGGCATTTTGGGGAACTCAAGATGGTTGATTCTCAACCAAAAGCAGGGACCTTACTTCAATTAACCCCGAGGCACGGAAAGTCCCTGCGTCTGTAACCTTGTTCTCTAGTTTGCCTGGCTGATCTAATCACAAGTGAACAGCTACAAACATAGTAGATGTAAGGCCCTCAGGAGCAGACCACTCTGATGTGGTCAGAATTTCCTGTTCGGTTAGATGAATGTACTGAACCAGGATCAGGGCCGATACAGATCAGTTACATAACACACTATCCATTTCCAATCCTACATAAACAATAATAATAATAATAATAATAATAATAGTATTTTGTTCATGCTAGCAATGAATACAGATAAAAAAAAGTTTGTATAATATTTATACATGTTAGAAAAAAGTGAAAAGAATTAACTATTTAATACGTTTAGACTGTTTTTCACCATTTTTGGGGCTAACATTTTGCAAAAGCAGCATTCAATTGAAACGGGATAAAACAAATATTTGTCTCTAGTCGTTGACAATATATTTGTTTCTTTATGGATTATGAAACCTAATATATATATATATATATATATATATATATATATATATTTCTTTATATATATATATATTTTTTTTTTTTTTTTTTTTAATCATTTAAATTTGGCTGGGTGGTTAATAACATTTTTCTGCGGGGTGACAAACTCTGAAAACATTTACTTTTGATTTACATAGACTTTGAATTAGACCAACTAACTCAAAGTTATGTGTGCACTCTGCAGCTGTAACATCTAGGACATTCTATATATCTGATTAGATTCAACCCAACATCAAAGGACTACTGGATTGTTAAAAAATAAGGTAGTACGTCTGAGCATAGCCCTCCATCATCATCTGTCATCATAAATCCCAGCCCTGCTAATGAACTACTTTTCTGTGGACCTCAGTGAACAAGCAGTTCTGCAGGCTGTTGTTTAATGCCCTATTCAAAAATATAAACAGTTACTCTTTAAGCTTATAAAACGACTGTTAACAGTGTTTGCTCCTTTCTAACAGATACCATCCAAAGGTTCTACTCAGAAAAATTAGAACTCCAATTAATTTGTCAATTAAAATTATCTTTCTTACTTCCTGCCTCGTTGGACTTTACTTTGATGCTTGTTTGTTTGGTTGTGGTGCTTCCCTATAAAGCACTAGATAAGGTATGCCGGCACATTACTTTCAGATCGATCAAAGTGTCCGACTGCTTTGTGCAGGAACAAATGCATAGATAAGACTTGTAGCAAGCAAAAGTGAACAAAACCCTTATTGAGCCATTCTGCTAAATAATAATTGTGAGTCTTGTTAAGCAATTATATTCGTAATGGCTGCTGAAATGATGATTCTTCAACTAACCCAATTGGGGCAGAAACCTCATATCTACATATTTTGTTATTTAATAATGAATAAATCAATGCTATTGGTCACCCTTTAGCTCTGCCTCTGATTGGAGAGTACTCGTCGCCTTCGTTGGTTGGATTGGTTAGTTTAGACGTTAAGAGTGAGATTGGTATCTGACGTCAGGACAGCAGAGTCGCTGCCCATCTTTAGGCGCAGGCTGAAAACTCACCTCTTCAAGAAGTACTACCCTGAGCCTTCCTCGTAGCACTTATTGCATTCGTATTAGTTGTTGCACTTACTGTATTCATATCAGTTCGCTGCACTTATTGAATTCGTATTCGTTTACTGCACTTATCCTATTCGTAGTAGTTTGTAGCACTTATTATATTCGTATTAGTCTGTTGCAATTATTGTTTTCCTAGTAATCTGCCTCTGCACTATACTTTTGCTCTGGTTTATGCTTTAAGATGCTTGTTTAAGAAAGGAGATGCACTTATGACTTCTGGTGACTAGTAGTTCTCTTGAATACCTATGTTGAATACACTTCCTGTAAGTCGCTTTGGATAAAAGCGTCTGCTAAATGACTGTAATGTAATGTAATGTAATGTAATTGGTTAGGGTAACAATATCAGGGTGAGTACGATGGGTCATTCCTTCACCAGAGTAGGACAATATCGCCGCCCGCAACGAGCCACTTCCTTGGGCAATGAACTTGGTGCAGGGAGAAAGAGCTCTGCTTTGATGTTCACACTGTGATCACAGATGAAGGAGACTAGCTTAACTAGCTAGCTACACAAAATGCAAAACACCCATCGCCTCGGATACAGCCGCTCGAAACAATGACGGACAAAACATCTCTGTGGACATTCTCTCTTCAAAAGCCTCGTGACTCCATTTGAGCTTGACTTTGGTCAAATATCAATAATATAATGGCACATAAAAGAATCTTACCATATATAAAGACACAAAGCCAACTTTGATGACGCAGTGTTGAATTATTTTACAAACATGACAAGCATTTTTTTTAATATTAATTTCCTGAAAAGTTACTGTTTTGGACTTACAAGGTTTCGGCCCGACGGCGAAAAGCAATCACTGAAAACACAGCAAAATATAGCACCAGGTCCATTTGGCAGTTTATAACCTTGTTTGAATTTCATTACCTGGTTATCACTGAATAAATGCCCTTTCCAGATATTACCTTGTTTTTCCTTATCTCCAAAGCACCATAACAAAGGGTGAAGTTACCAACAATGTTATGGAAAGCAACAGTAAGCTGGTCTAGAGGTTAAAAATGATCAAAATCCTTATTTGAATGAAATAGAAAGATAAGCACAATATCCAGAATGGAAATGATCATCGTATTCTCTGTTTCTTACACAAACCATAAGGCTAGTCTTTGCTGTGTTCTATTCACTTGCATACAAGACATAAGAGGACAATAAAAGGATTAACCGTGCCCCGGGATTACTCTAACTTGGCCCAAATCACATGAGGTGAGTTAGCACAGAATACTACACAGCAAAGCGAGTGAAGGGGAGAAAAACAAGCTAATCAACATGCAGAGACAGGAAGCCCAGTGAGTCCGAGTCAAGCTGCGAGGCCGCCACATAAAGATCTGTCTGACACGTAGCCCTTTTAAATAATCCACTAGCAACTACACCATTTAGAAACATTAGCATCCGGCTTGGAGAAGGTGATATTCTGATTTGGAAGGGGGGGGACAGGAGGTTTAGAAGATGGATGACAGCCTGGACAGACACCATATGGAGACCTCTGAGACATGCACACTTTAGATGTCACTCATTAAATCCCAAAGCAACCGCGGCTGATCCTCCGGAGAGTTCCGGTGACTCCTCGATAGGAAGAGACGCGAGCTCCCGCTGTGTCTTCACGTAGATCTTATGCAACAATGGCGAGGCAGGACTGGGAGTTTTCTAATGGGGCGGACTGCAACTGGAAGCAGGTGATGTTGGCTAAAACATTCCCTGTCAGTTTGCATTTCAAACGCTTCACAAGGTAAGTCAAATCCGGTTTGTGCAACCCTCGTTTGCAGTCAGACCCCCCCCCGGTTCTAACAGGCCCTGCTATTCTGATGAGAAAAGGCTAAACACAATCCCATGAAAGGACATGCCTGATGTGTGAAAAAAAAAATACTCGTTACTCAGTCATGACTATTACTTGTACTTTAAAATAGCAATCCTTCTTGATTTAATAATGAGACTAATGCCTGCTGGCGCGTGAAGCCATCTCTGTGTAGCTCGGAGGAACCGGTGTGGGAATCAGACAGGATGACTTATAAAAAGGCCTAGAAAATTCAAAGCCCTTCTGAGGGCTTCTGCACAGTTGTTTGCCATACTAATTGCTTTGTGACAATTGAAAGCTTTAAATAAATCGGGACCATTTCGAGTGCTCGAGCTCTACCAAACATTTTCAGTCTACTCTGTCAATGTCAAATATTGGAGGCAACATTACCTGGCTGAACGTAGAACAATTCAGAAGTGCTGGGAGGCTCCAAAGCTCAGACATGGATGTAAAGCTTATTAGGGAGGAAGACACACAAAGCAATCAGCAGCTTTTCATTAGACTCAACTATCCAGAAGGGCTTAACCACACTATTTCATACTTTCAGAGAGAACAGTTTTATCTTCAGATTCAAGATAAAAACGGAACAATTTTCAGGAGGCAATTTCTATTTCTCTGACAGTGGTTCCTACTTCATGCCAAGGATAAGGTTTATATCTATATATAGGCCTTGACAAATAAAGATATTGGTGGTAAAACTGCTTATCCTTGTGCTTGACATATTAAGAACAATAGGCTACTTCTTTCACTCCACAACTTTGGTGTCATAAATTCAGTTATATGTCGTTTTTGTTTTTCTCTTCCTAATGCATGGCCGGAGTAAACTTAAACTGAAGACGCACAGATTGTGAGCCCTGAAGTGAGGTGGTGTGAGTATACACGCAAGTTCGTGTGCGCGCTCGTGAATGTGGTGGTGGTGGTGGAGGTGGTGGTGGTGGAGGTGGTGGGGGCTCATTCCTATGTTTGAAAAAGAGAGCCTAACCACTCAGCGCATCTTGATCTATAAATCAGTGCCCTGGTCAACCTGGCCAAGAGCATTTTCAAACCCATTTGCAAGAGATAATGCCAGCTATTCCTCCCAGCCCCAGGGACAGGAAAGCCAGCCTCATGAATCATTGCCCCCTTTTATAGGAGCTGCAGCACGGATCGCAATTGCTCTGTCCGTAGGGTTCTCTGGACTCTTCCTGGTTAGGCAGGAAAAAAGGGATGTGGTGAAGGGAAAGGTTTAAACTATAGCTAAACTATAAGCCTTCCAAAAATCAAGTTATGAAGCATAACCACGCAGTGCTGACAATAACCGGGACAAGAGGATGAAGATAGCAGTCTTCCGCATTAAACTAGTTTTAGTTTTAGTTTTTTATTGCCAAATACCTAAAGGATAAGTACTTTATTTAAAATCCCTAAGCAACTGCATCCATATTAAGTAACAATCATAGGATTGGAAGTTTTAGAAATAAATGGAGAAATCAACTTTTGCTCTAGTTCTTCCTTGGCGTTGCTTGGCGCTAATATGCTTTGTGCAACAATTTTGTAATGGTACGTTAACTGATGAGGTCTATTTCATAATAAGTAGACTTCATTGAATATGTTGAAGAGAAGACACATTGGCAGGGTCAATATATCGCCAATATTAGCTTGTCGCAGATTACTTCAAAAAGTATTGTTATAATGTAATATTTCACTATTGCCATGGTCGAATTATGTTTTGTTAGGTTTCAACCACATCACTATGTTTATAAATGCAAATTACATGACCAAGATGTTCAGGGTCGATCTCCGGGGAATTGTAAAATGTTCTTTCATAAAACCTCCTTTGGACCGGCTTTGTACTTTCTTCTTATCTGCATAACTCGTAGCGGATCAAAACTAGGATCACTTTAAATCCAAGTCTCTGAATCTAATCAGCCGTGTAGTTGATGAGAACTAGGTGTCATCCCTCAGGGTTTTATGTCCTTTTATGGCACATTCATTTTAATGTGTATTTAATATTTATGTTTGTGTCTTGTGTAATGGCATATGTATTCTGTATGGCACTGTTTTTCTATTAATTCAACTCAATCTTGCAATAAACATTGCAAATTAGCTTAGGCTGTAAATGCTATGATATGTGGTATTTGAGGTTTTAGGGCATGTTTTTTGCTTGTATATCTGTCCCTATGAATATAAACATAAAACTATTTATTTATATAAAGGATGTACCACACCCACGTGTGTGCTGCAGTGGAATATAACCTGTAGACCTTGTTGAAATGGAAAGCAGCCTTTTATCTAGTGTCCATAAACATTAATAAATTCCATTTATTGCAGATGGAGCCAAATTAGTTCCCCTCCCTCCACCACCTAAAACGTTCTCTAACCTCATGCTGTGATATTACATTACTTTCTGACTGCAGTTAAGAAAAGTCGACAGCGCCGCATGACAGTGTGTAACCTTGAAACGTACTTATTGTGAGTCTGATGAATGCTGGTAATGTGCAACCACGCGATTGGTCATTTATTCTCATAGCCTATATTTATATAAAAACAGCACACAGGAAACTACTTATCATTCCCGTCACTGCACAGATATTGCATTAAAAAAGCAAGTTAGAAAGTCTCAGTGATTCTTCATTCCTTTCATTTACTTGTGCAGAGAAATGAGAGTGGATTAGTAAAACCATGTCTTTGATGAAAAGTATTAGGAAATTCAGACTTATTTGTTGGCAATTTGCTAAACTTGAAATAGTATGTGATTAATTGAAGTACTATCACATTGGTTGACGTATATAACAAACATTAGAGTATGGTAATGTGACGAAAAGACGAACATTCAAGTGGTTTATGGACTCAGTGGAAAAAAAGGTGATAAGGATACATTTTTACATGTGCATCACCTTGAGAGGAATATGATTTATTAAAATCCTTATAATGGTTGAAATGTAGCCAATAAGTTTATTCATTCATACATGTTATCGAGTAGAACAGAGTACATTGCGCTCACAAACACTCACACGCACTCTTGTGGAAATTTTGACGGTGTTAACCATCTCAATTTCTCACAGTTTAAATCTGCACCACATGTTAACAGCACAGACCATAAATATATATGATGGGCCTTTAACAGTCTGACCATATGAAGCGCTCATCTCATATTTCAGTATTTGATAAGCACAAGCTAGAGAACGCTGACAGTAAATTATTTACAGAGAGTAGCCTCATACTTGTGTCTTAACATGTTTTCTCGTTGTGAGAACAGGACTCTTTATAACCTTGCACAGTCCTTAATTCACTTAAGTCACTAAATAATTGCATTACGCGGCTTTATTGGAGTCACTTGCCTTCACTTCAATGTCATACATTTCGGGCTTCAGCAAGTCACAGCATCTAGGAAAACATATCCAACAGTAGCTGTGAAGGCTCTCTAGACAGTCTATGCTCAGAGCAAAAGCCAAAGGCCAAGACAATGTTTGGACAGCAGGGGAAATATTGCAATTAAAGCATCATCTGCGCAGCTTATATGTAAACTCTGTCGGGATTAAATGTAAAAGTGATGAAGATGAGAGAAGAAGAAATCTTCAAACCTGCATCAGCAAAATCCTGTTTATTTAAGTGTGCCATTTTTATTTTCTGTTCCTATTTCTTCATTGCTTGACCGTGAGCTCTGGTTTGACATGATGATATGCTGTCAACACTAATGGTCTATGATGGCATCAAGGCCCTGTCAGGAGGACACACTAGATGCTCAGAGCCAAGGCCCTTGGTAGCCCTCCACGGACGAAGAGCTGTCATCTCCGTCCCTCAGTGCCAGAGTGCCCCGCCCCACACTCCCTAAAATCCTATCCATCTGCCGTATCAGCGGGGCAGACGAGTGCAAGGCAGGCACTTTTCCGCCATTCACCGTTGTGTTTTTCGCACGCCCAGCTAGTGGCAATGATGGTTCCTGTGTCAAAGTCTACAATCAACACATGGTCAGCTAACATTTTTTTGTATCTGTAAGCAAAAAAAAAAAAAAAAAAAAAAAAAAAAAAAAAAAAATGCTTTTTGTTCGTCTTGACACAATTGCCATTAAGTCAGCCGTCTAAAAGCATTATGGTTTTCAGCTGCCAGTCATGACCTGTCTTTACCCTTTCCATAAGTTAAAAGCAAACTGGTGGAAATGGCCTGACTAAGTGTCTTGATACTGATTTCTAATCCTTTTTTTTCCCCTAAGAGTCAGCATGATTTTTGCACCTGAAAGTGCACGCAAAATTTCAGACTGTCCATGTGCTTGTATAACTGTATTCTCGCCAAATCTGGTAATGGCTTGGACAGACATTCCCTTGAGGGAAGAAGCTTTTAGAGTAAAACACACAGTGGAAAGCTATGATGTGTTGACATCCTTCCAATGCAAGAAAGAGTGCAAGCTCAAAGACGAAGAGTCAGGATTGGTTCTCTTAAAATATAAATGCTTAATGACTATCAAATGACAAATGTTTCTATCCCATGATCGCTTATGCAACAGTGTTACATTATGTTAAGTATCAATACGGAATAATAAAGTAAATGCTAGATCAAAAGGACATTGTCCTCTCAAATCTTAAATCATATTCGGCTCAATATTTAATTAGTACTGTCACACTATCACATTCTGGAGCTCAGAGGGGAGGACTGTCTGCTGTGGACTCATGGTCATATGCTGAGCAGCTGATTAATGGCACAACAGAGTGCAAATAGTTTTAGGTAATATGTTATCATACTGTGCAAAAATCACAGAGTATGATTTTTGTTTTTGGTCACCTCACCACCACCACAGATAGCTTTCAAGCGGATTCACACCATTCAGATGCAGGAAGACAGTGGGCGTTTTAGGAAATAATAACCGAGATCTGGACCTCGGTGACCTCATAGCAGACTATGGCCATGGTGATCACTCCAAAAGCGCATTTCTCCGCGCCGGTCAGCAAAAAGATAATGCCAACATTATACTCTGCTCAATTATTGGTGGGGGCAATTCTGTCCTCCCAAAATCTTGGTAGATACATGTCCATACCGTCCATATGCAAACTTACTCCCATTGCTCATTGCTCATTGCATTCAACGTGTAATCTGCATAAGCTATGTGAATTTCTCACATTGCTTTCATTTTTGAAGCATGGAGTTATGTGCCATTTAAGTCCAGCCTGATAAGACCGGCTGACTGTTTGACCTTCAGGTAATGTTCTGCATCAATTCTGGTACAGCCAGTGTGTGTGTGTGTGTGTGTGTGTGTGTGTGTGTGTGTGTGTGTGTGTGTGTGTGTGTGTGTGTGTGTGTGTGTGTGTGTTCTAATTAGATGAGAACCTGAAAAGGATAGGTTGACAATTTGACAATGACAAGCACAATGAATGACAACAGCCGACGAGCCGTTGCTCCATTTGTCTGCATCGAGCGTTTTGTCTCAAATGAAAGAGTGCGTCATCTGTGCACTTCTGCTGACTGGGCACATCCAAGGCATTGTGGTCTCACATTTGTGTATCGCCACGTAGCCGTCACCTCCTTGGTACATTTACCAATACACAAGAAGTGATAAAACTGCCAACTGTGCCATAACCCAAGATGAGCATCCATACAGAATCTATGTTAAGGTCTCAAACGGAAGGTGTAATAACCCACAAGTGGCAAATTTAGGACATGAAGCCATTTGGGCTCTAATGATTCATAAAATTCACAGTTGGATTTGATGTATTACAGTGGCGTCACCATTTTTATATATCTTCAACGCTGCAACAATAATGAGTGCCTGAGAATGAGTCTCATATTTCAATTTACTATGGCACTCAACTTTATGAAAGTATAAAAGTAATAATAATTGAGAGCACAAAATGAAACAACAGTTTATTCCCGTTTTGAGTGGTTTCTCAGCAGGATGACATAAAACAAAAGCAGCTTTACAATATAACAAAAAAATTCCACCTGTGGTGTCAAAACAAGGGACATCACTTGAGCTGAACAACCACACCACTGTATTGTTGGACAGATACTGAGTAGATTGCATTGTCAACTGTTTGATTCATCACATGTATCGGGTCAAGCACACTTCATGGAGTGACACTAAATGGAACAATAACCTAAAAGCTCATCTCATCATCAGTCAACACAAACCATCGGTACCATTTACAGATGTCCATCGCTTGTTTTGTCTAAACCACAGTCTAAAACCCAGAAGTATTCAATATGATGTATTACTGAGAAAAGCAGCAATTTTTTTTAAAAGATGGCTGGAACCAGGGCTATTAATTTCAGACCTAGAATGTATTCCTCTTATCACAAAAAAACTTAAAAGGCAATACAGATACTGGGACACATGCTGTACTGTATTACCTTGAGGAGAAAGGTGTTTTCTTCCCACAGTACCAGCATGCATGTCATGAGTAAGCACTAAACTCATTAAACACACACAAACCTGTAAATACTGTGTTTGGACATAAAACAATAATTTAATTTCACGTGCGTGTACTAGTGATGTCATTGACGTTAAGACAAGTTTGGTAAACACACTGTTTAAATAAATCAATTGATCTGTTTGTATCTCAACCTTTGTACAGCCTCAGTGAGCATTCTACACAAAATGAAACGCTTCACATAATTACTCTTGAATGTACAGTAAGTGCAGAGAAGTACAATAAGCAACCAGCTAAGTGAGTAACCTTACATGCTTAAACAATTGCAACACCTGTACAATATCCACATTTTATGCGTTTGGTGGTTAAATCTCTTAATTAGATGGCCTGTATGGTGAGAATGCAGAACCATCTGAGATCAGAGGGACAGCAGATGAATAGAAACAGTTTTCTACAGCTCACTACAGACTTTGATATGCATACCAATAGACGGCTCACTGCACATTATGATATTCCACAGCTCCGTTTGAAAGTAAAAGTTCCATTTCTCACATGAGAAAATATCTCAACGGCAAGAACAGCAGTGATATTGATGTGCTGTCAGCTAGTAATAAACCTTGACCTACTTCTTTTCTTTGATTCAAATTTTGAGTTTTCAGGAAAAAAAAAAATCCAATTCAATTAAGCAAATTTGAAATGATCATGCGGCTCTAATGACGACTGAGGTTATGTTGATTGGAGGCATCTTCACAATGGTGATCGGTTAAGAAAAACAAAAAGTGAAAATATCCAAATGCATATTTAGGTTATCTTTTACCTTTTCTGAAACCTAATAAAATTAAGCTATGGCAACATGAATGACTAACTGAAAACAGAGCTTCAGTAGCTTCTTCACAATAAAGCCGTATGCAATTGTCTTTGCTGTAAAGCTTTGACTGTGAAGCAGCTGCAGCAAATGTTGAGCTTCAGTCATTAACAGTGGCAACAGAATACTAACATCCTTCAGGTTAATAAATCAAATGTCAACATCTCTCTCTCCTTCGTTTTCTGCACTTCCTCTCCTCTTACTCTTCAGCGGCACTGTGACTTTGTAATGAGCTGTGTGGTTTTTTTTTAAGGCTTAGGTGGTGAAAATGTAATTAAGCCTGCTTGGTTCATTTAAGTAATGGCTACCTTCTAACATATGTTAATACAGAACAAGTGCAGATAAGTCATAAGGTCTCGACACAGCAAATTGCCTGAGCCAATTTTCACAGAATTTGGGACTGCAGTTCTGATTCACACATAATGGCTGGAGAAAAAAGCTCTGCCGCTTACAGAAAAGGCAGCAGGATCCAAAGCAGACAGACCCCTCTATCTAGGAGGTCCTTCTGATGAAATGA
Source organism: Anoplopoma fimbria (assembly GCF_027596085.1). Classification (NCBI taxonomy): domain Eukaryota; kingdom Metazoa; phylum Chordata; class Actinopteri; order Perciformes; family Anoplopomatidae; genus Anoplopoma; species Anoplopoma fimbria. Next base: position 25,308,315 of record NC_072451.1, on the reverse strand, counting down.
AAAACAGGATTGATTAACATTTGACCTTTCAATGTCATCCATATTCACTACTTCACTCAGCTGCACTAACACACCTTGAAGTTAAGGCAACAGTCACACAAGGAATAGATAAAAATAGGCCTCTAATGGTAGCGCAGGCCATTTTTAGGACCTGGGTCTGTTTCCACTTTCCCCATTGCAGGGGTGCCCTGTAAAACATCGGTGTAAATGGTTTATAATGCCACCAGTGGACTCTGAAATGGGCGACCTGGTTTCAATCAGCAGTCAAATTGCTCCAGCATTACCCTTGCAGACAGGGTAGTAAATCACTCTTTGCCTTTATGCTGCTGACGTTAAGGAACAAGCATTGTTCAAAATCCACCAAGCGTGCTGCTAAGAGCAGGCTGTCCCCATGTGGGGATGGGATGCCAAGCAGGACAATGGCTGATGACTCGCGGTGTCCTTTAGACCCCAGAGAAAAAGAAAAACCATCCTGAAAAAGCCCACTTCATATCTGTAGCTGAATCTGCATCTTGAAACATGCTGTTACTAGCCTGACTTCCAGCCTTCAACTTGAGGTTATAGTCTGAATCCTGTATCCACAACCAGTTTGAACCAGTTTGCCTAGTTTAAAAGAGTTCTTGGTTCCTCTGTGCCAACGCCCCGACGGTAGGCCAGTGAGGCATCTCAGAGCAGTTATAATCCTCCATAAACTGGAGAAATGCAGACCCCGCCCACCACAGACCAACACACTATGGGCAAAACCTCTCATTATAACTCCAGGGCCCTGAAATTACTAACATTTTGCCCATATGAAAAGCATGAGAAAGCGTCAGTTGGGAAAGGGTTGTGCCGTGTGGTTTTTCAGTGTGTGGCCACAGAGGAGGTTTTCTTTAACAGTGCCATTCAGCACGGCTCCTTCCAGGGAGAGCCGGCAGAAGAGGAAGCAAAGGCAGATGCTGTGGCTAGTAGCCCAAGACCAGGACTGCAAGGAAATACCCAACACAACTACATTCAAATGCACACACAGGCCAGGGATTTCCCCGGGACAACAAACACAACAGATACAGCCTTGAAAACGTGAATAAAATCATTCGAAGGCAGAAATTGTCATTGGAATGACATTCATGTTTTAAAAAGGGGTTACCCTGCCACAAATGTTCGAAATGCAATACTGGTTACTGGTTTCACTCATGAAGTAATAGACTTATAGACAACTGAAACTAAGATTCAATTATTTTCTGATTATGTTTTAGTTTTATTTACATAAGTATGGTTTATTTGAATTATACACAGTTAGAAAACATGGAATTTCACTTGGGTTTCTGTTCTTTTAGCCAATTGTCAAACCTCAATATAAACATTACAGTTTAGACGGCTGCTTTGTTTCTATGTATCATAGCTTTGGCCAGTATGTAATCCTAGCAGATGATGTCACCAGCTACAGGCCAAGGTTATTTTCATTCAGAGAAACTCTTTCAAAAGATCCCAACAGACACCAAATGAACTGTTGACTCTTCTGGCAAGAAACAAAAGAAGAAAAGCACTGTGATGATCCATTGTTGGGCCACCCTGTAATCTCTAAGGAGTCATGAATATTAGGTCATATATTTCATATGTCTTCTTATGAATCATTTCTGGTTTGAAGTGGTTGGAGTATAAAGGCCTCTTAGCTTAGCTAATACCTATTGTGGGAATGTGTCAGTTTTCAGTAAATAAACACCAATGATATTAACTCATTTTACTGAAAAATGCCAAAAAGTTAATTGATTGCGTAACGGCTTCCACAGCCCCCCAAAAAGGAAGAACAAACGGAAAAATAAATCAGGATAAACACAGCAAAGAAACCCTGTAGCTTCTCAACATCCAGTCAACGTGATTGAAGGAGACCTTAATGCTTCAGCAGCATGGCACCTAACTGCACTGCCAACACAGGTTTCAATGATAAAATATACTGTATAACAAAATGTTAAAGTGGATCCTACATCCAAACAATACCAGAAAGAGTCACTTATGTTAAAAAATTATTTACAGTGAGACTCCACCGCCTAAACGGCACGTGTTCTTCAGTCTGACATGCAAAAGCCATGCTATTTTACAGCAGGCTTTCAGACTGAGGCCTAGGGTTTTGCAAGCTGCAACCTATAGGACATTTAACTATCCAATTACCCTGAATCTAGTGCAGAAATACACCGTGTCACTGTCTTTTCAGCAGGCAGAAGCTGAAGGTTAGACACCCAAACATGCGGCAGGCCTCGGATTCAGTTGCAGAAAGCCTCTGATGCAATTCCAAGAAACTAACCCACCCTGTATCATCCTGTTACAGTTTGGCTCACGGTCGGGTCTCTTCATTGTGTCTGTGACAGCTATAATAGGATTCACGTATTGATAAAGGATGGCCGTAAGGCTACTTCAGCAAGTCACTCTTGCTTCCAATCCTTTTCTTTATATAAAACCAAAGAGGGCTGCGGGCTCAGTGCAATGCTGAGCATCTCTCTCTGTTTCCATCCCTCTATTTCAGATCCGTTCAACGCTTGAAGAGGGCTGCAGGCTAATGTAGGCTGTGTAGCACACATACAAAAGCTGTCACACACAAAGAAAATGTTTTTGCAATAATGTGTGACTGCATAAATGTAGCCTATGCTTTTACCTTCAGCCGCAAGGAGAGAATTCATGACATCAAACCCGTCTCCTCCATGGCCAGTGCTGCAGCAGCAGCAGCAGTGATTTTAAAGGGCAGATGAATGACACATACAAGACAGGAGCTTTCCAGCAGATTGCCATACAGGAACTCAAATACCTGTCTCTGGTGATGATAAATAAAGGAAGAGCAGAGATGTTTTGGGGATTTTTTTTCTTTCTATCTGCCTGAGGCGCTGCTGACTGACATGATCATGCACTAGCACACATGAGGAGGAGGAGGAGGAGGAGGAGGAGGAGGCAGATTGGTAGAGAGAGCCATGGCACCTTGTGGCAAAGCTTTTACCGAATGGGAGCAAATCATTACATTTCAGACACAAACAAGGTGACGACAGGCTCACACCCCACAGACCTCCATTGCTATCCTATTTATTTATCATTTATTCATTACTGATCCTCGACAGATTTTCTGCTTGATTTAAGCTTTTTTTTTTTTTTTTTTTTTTTTTTGTTCCTGCAAAGACAACCTGCTCCATTTAAAAAAAAAAAAAAAAAAAAAAAAAAAGTGGCTCAGTTTACTCCCAACTCTGCGCAGGTTTGTTTGTCGAAAATCACGTGTGGAATAAGTGATCGAGACGAAAAGAGCCCCATGCACCTTCATTTCTGTTTTTTAGTGAAAATGAGCACCGATTATTCCCTGAGGCTCATTCCAAGCGATTAACCAATTATTATTTGTGTCGGTGCTGAAATAAAAGTTTATGTTAGCAATACAATAATACAATACAATACAATACAATACAATCAGGGGTTGGCATTAAAAAAAAAACAGCAACAAAGTGTGTGTGCGTGGCTGTCTGCCGGAGAACGATTTTGCCGGAGCAGACTGAACCGTGAACGTTACACACCTTCAGAATAAAGCCTTTCCAAAGTGATCATAAGAGCGCACTGAACACAACATGGCAAAAATAAAAAAAAAAGCTGCGTCTTAAGTTCAATAGGAGCATTAAAAATAAATAAAAAGATAACGGTGCACTTACTGAATCTCCTCTTTGTCACCGCCGTTTGCATTTCTCTCCTGCTCCGATCTGCTGCGTTTAGTCCCGTCTTCACTTTGTAGCAGGCACCAAAAAAAAAAAAATCCTACTTCATGTAATTAACAGCCAGCCCCAATAATAACACCAACAACAACACCACCAACAACAAACAAACAAACAAAAAAACCAAAAAAAAAAAAAAAAAAAAAAACACAAGAGTTAGAACCAACCGGGAGAGGAAACGAAAAGATCCGCTGCCGGGTGGAGAACACGAGGTCCTATCCCGGTCCCAGGGTCGTGGGTACTGGGTCTATTCGTGGGTACTGGGTCCTCCCTGCTGACGGGTTAACGTCAGCTCCGTCCGTCCGCCTGCTCGCAAAGAAGGCGAGTCCAAATGTTGTGTTATTCTCCTGCAAGTCACATTTCCTTTTTTTCAATCTTTTTTCTCTAAAAGTTCATTCTCGAACGGTGTCTCCACCCAGGAATGAGCTGTGGGAGGTGGGGGAGTTGTTCCACGTCTCTCGCTTCACAGTCACGCTTCTTTCTTGCTCTCTGTGGAGGAAACACACACAGGTCGGTCCGGCAGGATCTTCGGATTCACTCGGCTAGACTCGCTGTCCATTCATTCCTGCCCCCCCACCCAAGAGCCCTGCTGCCTCTGGTTCTCCACCTTTGTTCTGTGATGTTCCTCCTGTGAAATAGTTTTTTTTAGCCAAGTACCCCTAACAAGCACAAAGCATCTTTGGTTGAAATAAAGATGTAATACACAGCACTGTGCCATCAGTGTCTGATTTATTAAACTGTCAACACTGATTGCATTGTTGCATTAAATTCAGTTTATAATAATAATAATAATAATAATAATTCATTTTATTTGAGGGCGCCTTTCAAAGCACCCAAGGTCACCTTACAGGGCAGTTTAAAAACAGAAAACATAATCAACAATCATAAAAAACACAAGAACAAGATACATTGAACAATTTACATAAGTGGGGTGAGATGGGTTAGATGGAATATGTCAGTTTAAAAAGATGTGTTTTGAGACGAGACTTAAAAGTGGAAAGAGTGTCGGAATTACTTTTAATTTAATTTTATGAACTTACACTTATATTTTATTGAATATTTATTAAATAACTATTTCTAAAGGATTTTTGAATGGATGCTAATTTTAAATATATATATTTTTTAAATCTCACGTACCCCCTGGAGTGCCTTCACGTACCCCCATTTGAGAAGCACTGCTCTAGACACAGTACAGACAAAGACACGATGGGGATCTCATGATTGACATTTGTTATTCTTCTGTTTACGCTCAGAAAAAGACAAAGAAACAATGAACCAAATAATTGGGACGAGGAGAGTGAGATAGATATGACAGCAGGTTTGGAAGACAACCAGTGATAAATACACACTTCTTAATATATTTGACTCATTATAACAGTGGAGTTAAACTATTCCTCATTTTCCTGGGGTGGAGGGGGCCTCTAGCTAATCCAGGTGGTCCCCCAGGCCCCACTCTGGGAGAATATAAAATGTATAAATACTGCCCTATTATCCCCAATTTTCTACAGCTGAAATAAAATGCATCAACAGCCCCACTCCCCGTCCTCATCCTTGCTCTCACCTTGTGTAGGCTCAGGACAAGACTGCAATTCATAATTTATACCTGCTGGCCAACTTTCTGGCTCTTTCACCAGTACTTGAAATTGTGTTTTCGAACACAGCCTTGGGAGAGGATTTCAGGAAATATCCGCTCGCGGTTCAGTGACACACAGGCATGTTAACAAGCTGTCTAGAACAGGAACACACTAATGATTGCAACTTGTATGAATATTAAGAAATATATGAATAAAGACCCTAAAGTCTGCAGTCCTTTCTGTTTTTTAAGATGGTATGAAAATACTTCAAATCTAGATTTGGTATTTCCAATTTCAATACAACCAACTGTCAATAAAGTACAGATTTGTGGAGAGTCCATAAGTGAAGCTATGTACTGTACACAGAGAGGGGGCTCTGCTTACAGTGCAGCTTGGCTGTTGGTGCATGAGCACTCAAGCATTTCGGTTGGACGTGCAGGGCATGGAAACTGTGACCCCCAGTAATGAGGACCTGAATATCTTTAGGATTCTGACATCCCATCTATTCCACCTTCTAACCTTACCATGATCAATCGTTAGCTCGGCGCAACTCCCGCTGAACTGCAGCCGGGCTATCCACCACACCTACCTAATGACTGCCGCAAATGACATTTACACGCGTTTTTTTACCATGCCATAAATGTCTTGGGTTATCAGGTAGGTCCTCCATCCACCACACACACACACACGTAATTGCACAAACACACACAAAAAACACGTCGGCTTCATGTAAGAAAATGAGCTACAATGGACCCGAAAGGAAAATTCTGTTCATTTTAGGTTACGAATGATAACATTGGACAGTTCACAATGTTGAAGGAATAGGATCCTGTCAGAAAAAATAGGCCTGGTCGGGCGCTATTACAATTAGAGGAAGGAAATTGTTTGGATACAACGACCATCAATATGTAGTGCCAGACAGATAAATTGGTGCATGCGCTCAATAATGCTGTATCTCTGGTGGCCAACACCCGGCCAGTTTTACAGCTTCAGACGTCTCATGTGGACAGTGGAGCAGACCTATAAACAGCATCTGCCTGTGAAGGTCAAGTAATATGTCTTGTTGGTGGTTGTTTTTTGCAGCTTTGGTGCTAAAGAGTCCTACAAGGGAAACCATGCTTTGCCCTTGCCATATATTGAATAAAATCATCCATCAAATAATCATTTTTCTACCCTCAGCATCAAATTCTTTGCTGAGCAACACATTTTTAAGGCTGCGGTCCTAGTTTTCTTGATGTTGAATCATTCATAATAAACTTATTTCCATCCAATCAGGTTTCCCAAAACTAGATTTTTACAGAACATAATGTAGAAAAACTGCAGCTTTTTGCACATGAATGTTGTATTAATCAAGGAACGGCATTTAGATGGATATAAACAACTTATATCCATCAGAGTATTAGAACATAACACCCACTCCAAACAAATTCCTGCTCTTAATTATTACTGCAATTTGGAATAAATGGTTGGCTGAATTACTGCAAATCAAAAAGGGGTCTGAGGTACCATATCAGGCCCTAACCATAACACTGCTGGAATGAAGCTTCATACATGGATCCCGTTATCAGCTGTTCCTCCTTATTAATTTCTTTCTCTGCAGGGAAATTAGTTGGGAAACATTACTTGTAGTGATTTACTTCTATCAGGAGAGCCCTCAGTTGGTACTTGATGGTTTGAAGGCGGATTCAATACTGTTGCAGTTACTTTTTTGTACATCATCCATATTGCAAAGGATGTTTTAAAATACAATACAGATCATGAGCATATTTTAAAAGAGTAACTGTATATTAAAACAAAACTCATGTTTTACATATTTGGAAACTCAGCTTTTGCATTGCCAAAACAATGTGCTACATTGAACCAGATGTTTTTGTCATTTTTGTGTTAAAAGCAAAATTGGAGTCCATGATATTTGTCATAATACTCTCTATATTTCCCACCTCGAAAATAACTGTTAGTGTTATGTGTTTAGAGAAATGACATCCCAGCTTTTGCTAATGAACAGATTAAGCATTAATGCACAATGTCATCAGCATACATTTATTATTTCAGTCCATTCCAGTGTTGTAGGAGATAAAATGAATCCCTCAGTACTGATGCCTGTGACACATTGTATAGATTAGGCTGCTTGAAATGATGGTCTCCACATTAAATAACAGGGATGACAACAGCTTGTTTCAGAGTAATAGGAAATGTGTCTTATGTATTTTCTGTCAAACTGACACACATCAGTGGTTTTGAGGCTCTAAAGTAATTCAGTTTGCTCACATGTCCTTCATCATTTAGAAACTAGAATTACCACCTAGCAGTTGCCTCCTAAAAGCCGTCATGTTGCAGTTTACTTCCACATCAGTCCAAAATGTAATCACTTCATCATTTTATCCTATCAAACATGTGTGTGATATAGTCATAATAAGCATTTGTATTCTCGGGTTGTGACAAAAATCGTATTTTGTGAGGTTCCAGTGAACTTTGACCCACATAATCTAATCAGTAAATCGTTGAATCCAAGTGAACGTTTGTGCCAAATTAAAAAAAATCACTAAAGCAGTCCTGACATTTCGCGTTCGCGAGAATGGAACGGACGGACAGCCCGAAAACATAATAAAAACAAACTAATATTAGAATATAATGATATTTTTTGATCACTTGATACATTAATTACTGCAGTATTAAAAAAAGAGGCTGTACAATTTCCCTCATTTATTCTCGCCTCAATCTCGGGGTCTGACAACAGATAAGCCTATTAGCGTATTACAGACCATCATATCATCAGAAAACATGAGATGTTCCAATTTTATTCTAATCAATTAATTCTCAGAAACAGCTTGCAGAAAAAGTCTAAACCTATTTTTGTCAGCTTACTTTCAGTAAGAAGACAAATTCAATTCTATGAAAGTAGCACTAACTGATTTCATTAACAGAGAAAAGAAAAAATAACAAGCTGGCAATTATTGTAACTGTGCAGAGAGAACGCAGCACCATCCGCCCCCCATCACCCTGTGTGACTCCCCAGTTCTTTTTTTTGTTGTTGTTTGTTTTCTTTCCTATGTCGCAAATTGGGAATACAATCTAGATTTCGTTGTGCAACCCTGTCATACAATGACAAATTAAAACCCTTGTGACCTTGTAACCCTTGATATTGTGGCTCCATAATCATACAGTGCTCTTAAGTAGGAGCTAATCATCAGCTTCCTCATTGAGGATTCACTTTCTGCTGCAACTAAAGAGGTCCAACCTGCCAAAGACAGCGATGGTGCACTCTTACACTACCATCATTGAGTCCATGCTCACCTCCTCCATCACCGTCTGGTACACTGCTGCCACTGCCAAAGACAAGGCTGCAGCGTATCATTAGCTCTACTGAGAAGGTAATTGGATGGACAAAATCTCACGAGAAAAAAACATTTCTATCCCCGTCTGCAACTGACCTCATCGACAAGGCCCGGGACCCCTACTGACATGGACTCTTATCCCCTCCCATAGAAGTTACAAAGGCACATAGCTGAACAAAAATACCAATTCTAAAAACTGCACACATCTTTCATTTCAATTCAGAAGTATTTTTTTTCATATTTGATTTTTGATACATGTAATATTTGCTAGTAAATACATACTTTGCCATTACCACGACTTTGATTCTGTGCTGAGTTGTTATCGAGCTTCCTTTCAAAAACAAAATGTGCAATGTGGATCACTGTGATATTTAAGTATACTTTACCATGTTATTGTACTGAACATATTCAATTTCTTATTAATTAAAGCTTACAGAAAGGTGTTCTGCCCAAAAGGCTAACCACAAATAAATGAAATAGAGTTGATACATAATGATCAGGGGACCTTATACACAGACTCCCGAGCAGGAGGCTTTCATCTTATAACTGTTGCGCAATTAACGTAGGATTCAATGAGGCAGGAAAACAGTTAATGGAAGTTAATGATGAGAACACACAGAGCTCTTTGTATCATTAACCAACACGCAGTCAAACATGTTAATGATTGCAGTTTCCAGCTCAGCGACTGGACAAATGAAAGACCCGATTTTAAAGAGCTCCTTGCGGACGTACTGCTGCACCTTGCTGCGTTTCTTGAGAGGAAATGTCTGTAAGAATAAAGTCACACTCAGCACCGAGCACTGTGATAATGACTCGTCATGATAATGGGGGTCTAGTCTCATCTTGAGGCATAAGATGCACCTGTGAGTTGCAGCAGCGATGCCACATAAATGAGCAGAAAGTACTTACTGAGATGAACATTAAAATGTAGAACATAGATATCTACCAGAAATATTCTGCAATTGAATTACTGTTATGTTGCTTTACAAATGAAATGTTTCAATTGTGCCTACTGTATGCTTTTTAATCCTTCATCTCTTATTAGAGCAAGCTACAAATAAATCATTTCTTTCACTGCAAGACAGAGAAAAACTATTAAAAATTGATGAATCCCTGGATCCTCCTAATTGCCAGTAAACAAGAGAAACAGTGATATGGTGGTGTTAGGTACATTTGTATTCTTTAGACAAGGTTGCCAATAATATTGATAACAATATCAATGACGAGACCTTTTTGAATATGAAAGCTATAACAATCACTGAGTAAAACATCTTTCAAATGTTTCATTTTCAGTTGTGGATATTAGGTTTTATCTGTTTGTGACAAGGCAGATTATGTTTTGCCTTTTCTCTGGCTAAACAAGCTATTCATGTCTGATATCTATAGCACTGATTTATGGTGCAAAGATTTAAGAAAATTCCCTTTAAGTCTAATTGAAGATAAAAGAACGTGATCATCTAAACAGCATTTTACTGCATCACAAGCACACCTCTTAATCCACGAGAGAGAGAGAGAGAGAGAGAGAGAGAGAGAGAGAGAGAGACATGAATTATCTGAAATACTCTGCTACTTCAAAGACTGGAGCCACAAGAAACACATAGCAGCATTTTTCACAGAAGCTATATTTGAAAGAGGGAAAGCAGAGAAACAAAGAGGAAGAGACAGCAGCGATGCAAAAGAGAGAGAGAGAGTAAGAGAGTGGTGGGTTGGAATTGGATGAAGGACACATAAGCTCTCGTTGAGTTGGCAACAGTGAAAAGAGCCCTTGGTTATTGAAAAAAGAATAAATCAAAGGCAGAAAATTCCTGCAGAGGGATGGGGGCAGAGAAACAAGCATGTCCTACTCTTCTTTGTATTTTTTTTCTTCTTTCTTTTATCCCCACTGTGGTTAGAGTAGTTAGCCACTCAGCAATAGAGGAGAGATGCGCAGTAACCAGCAGGTCGGCGGGGCCCTTGAGCACAAGGATCTAAAAAGGAATAGGAGGCGACAAAGCACAAATAGTTTTCCATTATGCAATGTGGAGGGTTTCGCTGAGTGTCGAATGCTGCTTTTGCAGGAAAGAAGAAAAAAAGCATTTCCCTTTTGCAGTGCAGCACTTCCGAGCACAACAACAAACACGGCGTCTTGTGTGATGACGCACTAATTATTCATGACATGTTAAATATATACCGCAGGACATGACAGGACATGCAGCGTGGTGGCTGGTGTGTGTTAAGCATGGCTCCCCACTCTGCCTAACTTATAATATTGCACATGTAAGGACAATAACGGCAAGGCCACGATGTGGTGTTGCACGGGGTGCAGCATAAATGAATGTGTGCTGTGTGACAGCTCAGGAATAGAATCTAGTTTTATGGAGGGGGTCATCTCGCGGTAGCCAGCTGTTACAGTCGTGATGGATGTGATGGACAGGCTTTATCCCTGTTTTCTTCCTCCCATCTCTGTCAGCGTTTTCCCTCCAGCAGATTGGGTTCCACAAGTCATCCCTCACTGGTCATCGCTTGGGGAATCTGCTGTTTCAACCGCGCCGAGCATCCCATCAGACAAATGGATATTAGCTGGTTAATTTTTAATTCCTGAGATGCAAGGGAGCCGCTCTCTTTCATGGCTGGAAGGAGAGCTAATGGGCCCGGATTAGGTATCGCGGACGGATATCTGGGAACAGCCCCTTGGGAATGTTGTGTGGGTCTCTCCATTGAACACCATTAAGAGAGTCTTAGAGTGAGGCAGAAATCCTCTCAAAGACACACTGTCCAGCTATTGACCTTTTTTCGGAGGCACAATGGAGGTCTTCACTGGAGGAGATATTGAGTGGATGCTGAGAGCCGTTCATTAAGCCATGGTGGGAGTAAAAACATGGTTGTTCATAAGATCTGTACCCGATTCCGACACAGCCAGACATAGATTTCTGTTTCCCACCAAACAACTCGCCGCGCCCACCAGGAGAGATCAAAATGCAGGATGCTCAAACAAAAGGCCGGTTCATTGCGAGGCTGCGGTTCCCTTTACATCGCTGAAGAAAAGCCCTGCTGCGATCGTCAATGTATTGACACAAGACGGAGACAAAAGACTGTAATAGGTTGACTGGCTAAGTGCACATCAAGCTGCTCCCCGGACAGATAGATTCAGACACCTCAGCCATGTTTTTCTTGACCACCTAAAATAATTTCCTTGCTTTCAGTAGGATTGGCAGTGATGATTGTTTTTATTGACTCTGATGTTCCATTAGGCGAGGAGCTGCTTGGGGTAAATGGTTCCTGACAGCAGCACGGAGCCGGCTGATGATGCCCCGTCACTAGACCTCACACCAGGGTTATTAACTGGACGCCGATGCCGCAGAGCACCGGCGCTCCGCTGACAGTGACACGTACACGGAGAAAATATTACGCTGTCCTCCAGTCCTCCCATTCCCTTAACAGTGTGTGGGGGAAAGCAGAGGACTGAGGGTAGGAAAGATAAATTGAAATTTACTGAGATCTGGAGGACATTCATCAATTCAATTTCTGCTAAATCATTTTATTTAGTGATCCAAAAAGCTTGTCTTATTAGGTGCACACGTCATCTGAGGAGATAATGTTATGCTCTTTTTAGCATTAGTTATTGGAAAGAGAGATAAAATTTGCATCAACAAAGAATCTTCTTTCATCTTTTGGTCTTCTGTTGATTGATTCATTTTTAGTCTATTAAATGTAAGAAACGTTGGGAACAAAACCTGTCCATTTGCCCAAGGTGAAATGGCTTGTTTTGTCCAAAACTCAAAAGATATTCAAAAGCGGTACAAAAACAGATAAAGCAGCAAATCCTTGCATTTGAAAAGCTAGAACAATTTTGCTTGTCAATTACTGTTTTGGGAACCTTTGCAAATCATATATGCAGCTTACTGTATCAAATCAATCAGCTTACTGATAAAAAAACCTCTGCACATCATTAGCTCATACGATAATGTAAGGCAGACTTGATGTTCGGTCAATGGCTAAGGGGTACGAGTGTAAATGCTAACTGATTATCATACAACCTAAATAAATGGAAGTCAATGGAAGCCAAGAATGGCAGGAAACATCATTACAATTTCTAAAACATAGCAATATGGTTCACAAAAAGCTGCAATGCGTAGTGCATGTGATCACTGAAATGGTCCTTTAAGGTTTAAGCAAAGTACTAACAATTCTTGATTGACAAAATGGTTAATAGACTTATCGTTTCAGTGCTGATATATTATGCTAATTTGATTACTTTTCAACAGATGTTGCTGTGATGAAATAGTAAAAATGCAGTGAGGAGGAAAAGTTTGACTGCATTAAGGTGACTCTCAGTCATTTCAGGTTCATCCAGTTGACTGAAAAAAAAAAAACCAACTAGAAATTTTACTGCGACTGTAATTGAAACCTGTGGTTGTGTCCACTGCCATGTCACGTCAGGATGTCAGCCATAAATCGAAATGCTGAATGGTGTGTTTACCAGGATGTCACCTCATCATGTCAGCTGAACTCCACTTGGGAAAACAGCCATGCAGGTTGCAATGCAGCCAGTAACAAGCTGCACAGTGGTTCAAATTGAAAAAAAAAAAAAAACGCACACTCTCAAGCCTCGTCAGCAATTTTAATTCAGCAATTTTAATTCACACACACACACACACACACACACACACACACACACACACACACACACACACACACACACACACACACACACACACACACACACACACACACACACACATCTCAGAAGTGCTCTCCCTCCATGAACACCCCACCTGTGTGAGGCAGCGCTACCGCCTGTGGTAGCAGATAGAGTCATGCTGTCATGCAGGAGTGATTAGAGCCTCCTTTATATAATCTCCCTCCTCTGTCCTTTCTCCACACATCATTACGGTAATACAGCAGGCACTATTACCCCTCAGCAGCCTGTCAGGGCCCCACGGCGACCGCCTCCCTCCAGCCTCCGAGCAGGGCCCTCGGAGGGGTGATGATGATGATGGCGTGTTGGGGCCAAGGGTCCCCGCAGCATGGCAGCTTTAATTTCACGCTTTGTTAATGTCGCCATTGCAAGTGCTCGTCCTGCCCGATGCCCTCCACGGCCCTCTACCGGGGTCGCATCCGGCCCGGCTGCCCCGCGGTCGGACCAAGGACTTCGTCCAGGAGGAACGACGTGGACTCTCCTCTCGTTTTTTTTTGTTTTTTTTCTACAACCGTCACCCATTTGTTGGAAATCTCTCCCCCACAACCTCCGCCCCCCGCTTACCTTTATCTCAGTCTCTACCCGTTGTGCACTCTGTCACTGTCTGTTTCACTCTCGACCGCCCCCTCTCCCATTCCCTCTCACCCACGTCGATTATCTATCTGTCTTCTATTGCAGTCTCTTTCTCGTTCGCTGCCTTCCCCTCTCTGGTAAACAGCTCTTTCTCTCAGCTCGGCCCACTCTCTGCACTCTCACTGTATCTTCCCTCGTGTTCTCTCACTCTCACCTCGATTGCTGCTCTTCATCTCCCTCCGTCCCATTATCTTCCCCTTTAATTCCGACACACTCTGTTTTCATTCGGCTCTGCTTGCTGTCTCAATTTGGATGAACACGTCTCATTGCATCTCTCCCCCCTCTCTTTTTTCCTCTGTTTCCATCTTTAAGCCTCCATCCGCACACTGTGCCATCTGTATTTCCTAAGCACAGAGAGGCTGAGAATCATCATTCTGTCAACCTGCTCCTTCTGCATGATGCGGCAGCCACTTTGAGGTGTCCGTTAAAATGCCACGTAAGCACAAACTTGTTGAGCAATAGTTTTTAGAGTCAGAATATGTGAATAAGTGAATACGTCTGTAAAAGGGTGAAACAAAGGCCTCCAGCCTGCTACTCCGTTCTGTCTGAAAAAAACAAACAATCTGCTTTAACTATGCTGTTCTCCCACAGTGTTTTTGTTGTTTGCATACTGTTCAGCACTATTGTCACATATACTGTTTTCACAGCTTTAACATTAACAAACTGGTATTAATAAAAAGAGCATAGGATCAAACTTCCCAAAATGTCTTCAAGTTTTTCCTTTTTGTCACTGGGTATTTCTTCAATAAGGAAGCCGCCCCCATTCTACAGAGTGCTAAAGTTCAGAGTAGCTGGTTGAGTTCAGGGCGGTCTCATTACCAACTTGTAAAATACCAACGGCACACCCTTTAGCGTCTGTGTGATTCATTTCAAGCTTTCAACTAATTCTAATGTAATCCGGTATTGATCATATAAACTGCCTGTGAAGACGGAAGTTAATATTGAAAAGACACTATGCATGTAATAAGTGCAAATTGACTGGCAGTTCCTGCTACATCCGAAACTAATGCCAGAAGGGTACATAGGGAGTCATATTTTCACATTTAATGCACATGGTTTGGTAAATCTAGGGATGTATAGGGGTTTTAGACCATATCAGCAAGTGTCAGAGCTGCTGTTGAGCTATTTTCAATGGTCAAGAAACTCAAACAGACACTTGTGACTACAGCAAATTCTGATGAAGCATCACATTTGTGAAGCTATTTCACCTCGGTGCTGTTGTTATGCAGTTAAAGGTCATGTCAATGGAATTATGTCATTAACTGAAATGATCAAATTGGACGCGTTTCAACTGCAATTTGACAAACCTGATCAACATAACTTAATAGCATACAGTAAGCATCTCCAGCCAACATACTGTTAAAACAAAACATCACATATTTCCGGAAGAAATTTAGGTTGGCCCAAAATCTTACAGCAGACAGTTTGGTTGGAAATCAATAAGTAGGAGACAAGTGCACCTTTCATCATTCATTATTCATTATTTCCTGTGTTTGTGCTTCTTCTGTGTGTATGTCCATATTAAAAGGGCCTTCCAACCAGATAAGCACACAACACAAATGACTAGATAATTACATGGAGGCTCTCCAAAGGGAAAAAAAGGTTGAAAAAGAGCTCTTTGGTTTGAGGAGGGTCTTGTTTCCTAGACAAAGGGGGAAAAAGGTAACAGAATCTCTTTGTGAGTGAAGTCATGAGGTCCCCTGTGGGAGGGCATTGATCGGTGAAACACTGAGGAGAAAGGGAGCACCTATCAGATTCTACCCCCCACCCCCCTCCAACACACACACCAACCGAAGTTTACTCATAAAAACTGTTTATGCTCACACTCCTATTGGAATTCAAGTCCACAAACTTTTCCTCCTACTCAACACCACACTCACACACACACACACACACACACACACACACACACACACACACACACACACACACACACACACACACACACACACACACACACACACACACACACACACACACACACACACATGTATACAGCACCAGAGCTAGATGCCGATATTCATCAGTGTTAGAATAATCAGACAGAATATGTATTATCATTAGATCCAAACTCTGGAACCGACATCTATTGCCAAATGCTACATTTTTACACACACACAAACACACCTACCACCACTGGAAACGGTCCCACTAAACAATAGCTCACAATTTTACCTTCCGCTAATATTTTGGCAGAAACAGCTGAGGCATTAACACGGCCATGATTGTTTGTCCCTGAATTTGACTTGCTTCCCTTTGCTTAATCGTGACAAATGATATGACACTTGCCCGCAGAACATGGGTTACAGCTATTGTTCGAGTTCTCTCTAAGCTGCTTGTTGCTAGGTAACCAGCATTTATCAACCCCCTCTACTATTCTTTATTGTACTTTTTTTTACTTTTATTGCACGCCTTAAGTTGCTGCATCCTACAATTGCTACAAGGCATGCTCAACATATGGTATACTGTCTTTTGTAGTTACTGTAACGCATTGCAGATACAGTTTCATACCTTGGGCTATGGTGCTGTGACACATCAATACTTAATCTTTCATTACACTTGTCTTAGATGATACTCTGAACGACTGTTTTCAGGTCTGTTTGCATGCTTGTCTCAATGCATATGTGTGTGTGTCTGCATGTGCATGCGGCGTCGACCGATTCCAATCTTTTTATGTGAAACAGAGGGCAGGCGGTTTTTATCTCTGGACCGCTGTAGAAAATATTATTGTTTTTTGCAGAACACTGCAAGGATCCAACGTGAGTTTATCAGCTCTCCACCATTTATACTGATACACCCGGAGATGCTCTTGCAGGTAAGATATATGGCAGCATGAAGTATGGCCTTGTCCACAGTGAGAAGGTACTGAATGCTATTTTGTGATGAGATGGGGACTGGGCCAAGGTGACCCTTCAGTAATATATGGGCTGCAGCTGCCAAGGCCTCCCAGGAAGATATTTGTCATCACAGTCCCCCAAGTGTAAGGTTACCGACAAATCAGGTTATCAGTCTACTGTTTTTGGCAGGAATGGCACAAAAACACAGATTATCTTTTCAGTATAGCTCAGCGTTGAAGAAACAGGCACAGATGCACACATACAAAAATAAATACCGAAGCACATATACAGGCACAAAAACCCTGTGTAGGATGTACTGTGAGGCGTACCTGTCCACTGGTGTATATTCATTCACGACCCCTAACCTTCAACATTACATGCCTAACCTTAACCTTTACCTTAACCCCTCACTCTATTTCCAACTACAGCACTGTACATTACGGTACGTAATCCTTCACAGGCCATTATAGTGACAAAGATCTGAAGTACATTACATTTGAAAATGTTCTGCTCTCAGTATTCCTGGTTTAATGTGCTGTATTCAATGACAAAACAAAGGTCAAAGCTGGTCATATCAACATCAGTGTAAATTAAAATTGTATGCCCTTCAGTCTAACATTGATTTTCAAGCTGCCAAAACTTTTTTCTTTTTTTAAGAATTGACAGAATCTTTTAAACCCCCTTGTATTGATCATCATATGTTGATTTTATCTCCCCCCCTACCTGATAGCCTGGAGTACACAGGATAATCACACCCAGACAGAGTTGTGCTTTCATAACCGGGAATATGCAAATCGTTTATTGAATAATGAATACGTCCACCGGTGAGTGTGTCTGCCCTGCACCACCTTGTTGCTATAAAAGTGAGGCAGCCACTCCAAGGAGCGTGAACTCTCCTGCACGTCAGCACCAGAGCATGTGGGCGGGAGCGGGGGTGACAAATGTGTAGCATGATGTGAGAGGAGGCAGGAAGCTACACAACATGTCAGGATACAGATGCCTGCATCTCACTCACAACGCCTCCAGTGATGTATTTCAACCCACAGGTTTAATTGTGTTTGCCTTGAAAATACCTATCTCGCTTGCATCGGTGGTGGCAGAGCAGGGGTTAATGCCGGGGTCGGGGCACTTCTACACTAAGTGCTGTATGGAGCTACTCAGGGTTGTGCAACTATTACGTTACATACCTACTGTATACAGGTATCCCACATGTCCGTCCTGAGTTAATCACTGCCTACCACTAACTGTTATATATACATACCAGAGAGTAGGGCAGGCTAGTTTGGAGCTTAGATTACTTATCAGTCTTATACATGTGAATTTTGAGGAATCCATTAAACTAAAATCTCTAAAATAAGATTAAAATTAAAGAAATAATTAGACTTTTTGATAAATATGTTTCACTTTCTGCCCAAAAATTAGATGAGATGTGCGTTAAAGGAGCTAGAGCGAAGAGTAGCTTAATTTAGCTTAAAGGAAGCAAGGAGAAACAGCTAGCCTGTCTAAACTACAGACTAAACAATTGGACAAAAGATGCAACCTGTTAATTACTGAAAATTAAAAAATACATATTCTTTAACTTTGGACAGAGCCAGTCATTTTCCCACTGCTTCCAGTTTTTTTAAACAAAGGTATAAAGGTAGGTTATCCAGCTCTGGGATCCATCTCAAAAATGAATGCACAGACATAAGAGTGATTTTAATGTTCTGATCTAACACTATTAAGCTAATGAGTATGAAGGCCTATTAGGGCTGAGATTAAAGTTGTAAATTTACAAGAAGAAACTTTGATATTCTCTGACATCATAGTGTAAAGAAACTACAAGGAAAAACTAACAAATATGGAAAAAACTTCTGAGTTTCCTCTGACAGTCTAAAGTCAAAAAGTTACAAGAAAGAAACTAGTGGAGTGCAAAACCATGTTAACACCAGCAACCGTCTGATTTTCATTACTTCTGGAGTTGTCATATTATGGTATAAATGGCCCCTGAGCAAGGGGAAGGTCCTGAAAAAACACAATGCTGACGGTATGAGTTGTATTTACCCTCATGTTAGACCTGTCGCACGTTATACTTTGCCAATTGGTTTTTAGATAAATCCTAAAAATTGCTGTCGATAAATATAAACATTTTCTTTCCTGTTCTTTTGTGTGTTCTTTTTTGAACGTAAATAAATGCCAATATTGTAGAAATGACAGGAAAGTAGAGATGAATAACCTCTATCTTTAACTATCCAAAAGCAAGAGTCTTTTATTTCAGCACAGCTTACACTAAAACCATTGAGAAAACGTTACTCTGAACACACACCATGTCCATAGTTACACACTGAGGCTTGTTAGGGGCTGTGTATAGTAGTACAGACCATGACTGTAACTGAAACAGCCCAGAAATCCTGCTGGTGCATTTTGAAGATATTTAACTGCTTTGTAGTGTCCACTGTGGACTTCTGAAGCGCTTAGAGAAATGCAAAGCGCCTTTTTAAGTCTAAATTTAACCACAGCCAAACCTTGATCTTCGTCTCACCAGCACAACCACAAACAAAGCAGCCAAAGCTCTCAGACACAGCGGGCCGCCTGGTGAGTGATGAAGACAGAAAGTCGGCCTTTGTCTCTCCAGGGATGTAAGCTGCGCCAGCCTAAGTAAGGAAATAAGCCCTTTTGCAAGCCAGAGCTGACCCACAGCCAGCTAGGTGACAGAACTAAATAAAGACAAAAGCTGTCAAGAGGCTTTGTAATGAGCAGCTGACCATACAATCGGCAGACGTTTCGGTGCGCCGGGCTATCGGAGCAGGTCATGAGCTGTGCAGCCATATGTGTCTTTGTGTATGTTTGGGAGTCACTTAAGGTCGAGCCCTGGGAACGGCATGTCCATCATTTGTTGTTGTTGTTGATGTACGTCAGTCTGGTACACTCGCCCACTTGTGTTGTAAAATGAAACATGAAAAAGCAGGTCAGCAGGCATGAGTGGGAAGTGTTTGCATTAAAAAGTGTTAGACCTTTAATTAAACATTAATCTAAAACATAAAGCAGTTACTGAATAAATCCCTGTTAAACAGAGCAAAAATGTTGTTTTATTGCTGCAGACACCTGACCTCTCTGCTTTGAATGCATAACATTACAGTGAAGTATTTCTCAACATGTTTATTAAAAGCAATACCCGGAGGTAATAAGAGCAAATATGGAAGAAGCAGATACGACAGTTTACTGCTACTGACTAGTTGGTTCATCAAACACAGTAGCAACAAACCCAACAGGCCAAAGTTATGAGAAGTAATATCAGCCAGAAAGTGGGACACAGCTCTGGAGTCATGGAATAGCTCTAAGAGGCTTGGGGAGATCCTATTAAACACGGCTTCGTGACACCTGCTCCTCTCGCCTCCGACCAGAAAACGCCAGGCTCTGCTGACCCTGAGCTTGTGTCGTCATCTTTTTAGACGGGCGAGCACCGGAGAGCTAGAGCCAGTGTTTCATAAGAAGCACTAGTCTGCGCTTTTGTGATCCTACATCAGAGCCTTTTCTGTCTGCGCTTGTGTATGATGAAATTGAAAAAACGTAATGGGGTAATGTAAAGCCTTTTTGAAATGGTTCTTTATGGAACAGGGCTGAAGTGGGCGCTATGCTGAGAGGGGGGGGGGGGACCCTTTAGAATACATATAATTGTCCGAAAAGCAGTAATAAAAATATTATTTTACAGACTTGAGTGTGACCTTTATTGTAAATGTATTTTGCTGTATGTTCTAAAGAGGTCTTCTATATTGAGTCGGCTGTGGCGTAGTGCTGTGGCGTAGTGGAGAGCAAGGTAGTTCTCCAATCAGAGGATCGGTGGTTCGATACCCGGCTTCGGCAGTCGATGTGTCCTTGGGCAAGACACTTAACCCCAAGTTGCTCCTGAAGGCCATCGGTGTGGACTGGATGTTGCATGAATGTTAGTTAGAGTCTGATGGTGGCACCTTGATGGTAGCCTGTCATCAGTGTGTGAATGGGTGAATGATATGTAATATACTACTGACTGTAAGTCGCTTTGGATAAAAGCGTCTGCTAAATGACTGTAATGTAATGAGTCCTCACAGTTCTATCATGACTAACCTTCCTGACTAAAAGACCTTAGCAGACCTTTCCTGTGTGTACATTTTATATTGTTTGCATAAAAAAGCATGTTTTTTTTAGGCTCTGAATTAGCTTGAAATCAAGTTGCCAGTAGAAGCATTTTTTCTAATTTATATTTTGGTATTCCTTTGGCCATACTTTAATATCTATTAGCTAACCCCTCTCCCATGGGGCATGGGCATGAGCTCTACACACACACAATAATAATAACAAGCTCTGTTTACTGCACAAACACTATCATGGAAATGGTCTTGCAGAAGGCATTACACAAGATAGCGGGAGGTGCTGAAGGTGGAGTCCGTATGTGAGTGGCCTACCACGGAGGTTAAGGGTGGGAGGATGTGACTCGGAACAAAATGGAATGATGGGCTCAATGTCATCAATGTCTGCCGTAATTGAGCCGATGACATATTGATCTTTGGGTTAATGAAGACAGAGCACACATGAGATAGGGTATTTAAATCCACCACGGTTAATTCCTCTGAATCCTAGCATGAATCTTAACATATTCACTGTGCATTGGATGAGTGAGTATTGTAAAAGATAGAGATGTTTTGTCTGTGGGGGACTACTACTACTAGAGGAGAACTGGCTGTAACACATTGATTATTATTTCTACTCAATGCTGTATTTTAAGTAGGATTAAAGATTCCAGTTGGCTAATATTTGGTTTTATTGTCATAGTGTTTTATCAGTCATAATAACACTGTACGCATGAACAAAGTAAATGATGAGATCTGGGAACATGATGACAGATGGGACATAAATGTAAGCCAGCCAGAGAGAATGTCAAAAGGAAGAAAAGAAACAGTTGAAACCATTTATCTACTCTAAAACAAGATTAGGAGGTACAACCTATAGTGTGTGCACATTAATTGTTGTAATTCAACCAATTACAGGATCAGGCTGGCTTTATTCTCTATTTTCTTATAGTCAACAAATCTCATGAAATGAACCAACCCAATAATGTGTTAGTCTGTTTCACAATACTTTTGACTTCCACAGAACCCATTGGTTCATATTAAAGCTGTATATATATATTGTATAGTTTCACTTTAGCAAAACTGGCAAACATTAATCAAATATGAATAATACATTATTTGCTGAACAGTTTAGGCATTGGATTAGTACACATTGCTCTGGTGATTATTAACAGATGGTGTAAGCACAATTGACTCTAAATGAACAACAATACATGTGTTTATGGTGATGAAGGAGCATGTCACCAGTAAAGCAATTGTGTGCTTTACTGCTCTACTTTTTAATTTTTTTGGACAGCAATGGAGGTCTATGGCAAAGACAATAAATCATGCTTTGGCTTTAAAGGTAATACTTGTTCATTGGTTTTGATTTTCAGGAAGAAAAATATAAAATATCACCAGCCTCATCTTTTAAGGAGGATTGTTATTCCTAATAGGAATGATGGCCAAAACTGCAAAAATAAGCCCAAGAAATTGCAGAAATTGCTTTTTATGGTTTACCCTTCCCTGAAAAGCATTTATCTGAGCTGTGCAGAGAAAAGACTGAGTGCCTCAATTTATGGCAACACTTGCCTACATTTTACACGGCTCCTGTCACTGGCTGAGAGCTGGCCAGTGAAGAAAGTGTCACAGAGAGCGGCCGTCCATGGAAGCTCCCAGCAGCAGGGGCGATGAGACAGAGATGAATCACGGCGATGTTCATTCCTGCAGCTTTCAGCAGCGATCAGCCCACGACTTATTCCCCTCCTCGTGTGACTTCAGCAGGGGCACGACCTTCAAAGATCACAAATCTTGCAAGTGTCACCAGTCATTAACCAAAGCAATATGTCCCCAGTCCTCTCTCTGTGTGGCCGAGTCCACAGCAGCTCACAGACAGAGCCCTGATAGCCGTTGTCCAGATCCCTCATTGTGCATCTATCTTTTCCAAGTGGTGTCGGGGCTGTAAAATGGTGTGTAAACTATGACCTTCAGCCAGTTATCACCACAAGGCAATATGGACCAGAAAATGTTTAATTTATGTTGCATAACATGCATCCGTGTGATATTCTTTTCTTTCATTTTATGCATCTAATAAAATTTACTCCAGCCAGAAGTGGTTAGTTCTGCAGCCACTAGAGTAAATCCCCTCTGCATACGGCAGTAGAAGTTAAGAGACATATTTAAATTTGTCACGTGATTAATTGTCAAACCACTTCTTGAGCTTCATGACCTCAGATTGCGAACAGTCCTCGCTATACGTCTCATTAATAATACATTGTAGATATTCCTAATCAATTCATCACGCAGCGGAGCAGAAGTCTAGCAGATGTAAGCCGGTGCATACAGCACAGGCATTAAAATAAATAGTGGGGATTTCAGAACCACTCGGTTTAGTTGAAGAGATTGCTGTCTTCCACTTTTGTACTTTTTTTTAATGAACTGTTTTGGGAAAAGAGTAAAAGATAACAGAGAGCTGGGGTTAGCAAAAGAAAAGTGTTATGTAATTCTATCATCAGTATCTGTTCTCTGTGAAAAATGCTAACATTGAATGTGAAGCTGGCTCATGCATTCTCCAGCTCTTACTGTATTTTGAGGAAAAGGAATTTCACAAAAGAGGGCAGCTGAACCACACACACACACACACACACACACACACACACACACACACACACACACACACACACACACACACACACACACACACACACACACACACACAAAACTTGATTGATTCGCCTCTTCCCACCTTGTGAAAGCAAAGACAAGTATGTTGAGAGCCATGTCTAATCAGGGGAACGCTCGCTGAGGGTTAGATTAAGACGAGGAGGAGTGAGGTCAACATGTTGGATGTGCCTCACTGAACTAAGCTGTGGGTAGACTCAGTGAGCCACAAATAAACAGCCTGCAGACACTGCACAATAATGCTTATTAAAACAGTAGCAGATGGAAAGAGGTGTTCATATCGCAACAGGCTCTCTTTAGTGTTTAAACCGCTGCCTACTGCTGCGATGGAGTCAGGAAATACAGCAACCCAAAGCTAATCATCATTCTGTACCTGCACAATAGAACTGTCTAACAACCAAGCCACCGCTGAGTCTTTCATTACGCCATTATTATTACCAAGTCTAAGTGTTTAAACAGCTCTGTCTGCATAATTTTGTGCAAATTAAGGCTGAGAATCAGAACTTAAAAATGCAAAGCATAGTCGGTCTAAAACTGTCCCCAAAATGAGCAGATTTGGTCAGAATCTCAGTGTGTATGCAGATCGAATTCGAGATGTTTGCCTCGCTTTACTCACATGCATTTGACTGCTGGGCTGGGTTTGTGCAGTCTGTATTTATATTTGCCACAAATAGCAACTTTAATCTGTTTAATCAGACATTCCCTACTTTAAATAACACATTTGCAAATTTCAGACTGTACTGTATTCAGCCAAAGCTATTGAACAGGTGGTTTGTTTAAGACATTACATACCGATGCGTTAAAGGAGTTTATTTCTCATGAGAAATATATATCTGACTATTAAGCTGCTAAATTCTCCATTATGTTCACCAGGTTTGCTGAAAACAACTGTCTGCCATTTCTTGAAACCAGGTTGATCAGAGCTGTGTGTACAAAATAAACCTAAACAATGTAGTGAAGGAAGGGTAATGAATCCACCCTTCACTTAGCTGCTGCTACTCTGTCAGGCTGTCAGAGCTAGCATTGAGCCCACACTGTCACTATCTGCACTCCCTGAAGAATGACTAGTTATTGAAAAGCAGACAGAATGGTCTACAATATTTGTTTGAATGATATATCCAGGTTGGGAAAATGATTCAGCAGCAAAAGCAGGTTAAAAAGATATAGAGATAGAAGCCAAAGCTACAGATCAAAGTGTAAAGGTGAACCATCACATCATGATCGAGACGGAAGATGACTTTATGAAGTCATGATTAAATGAATTTAAGGAACAACACCATTCCTGTAAATCCAGGGAGGTCTTGATTCACTATTACAACATTAAAAAGCAAAAGCAGCATGTGTATACATTCAGTATACCATCAGTAGTTAGTGTAGCATAAAGGTGCTAATGCTAGTTAATGATGTGCTGTACTCTGCTAATGTTAGCTCCACAGACTTATTACGCATAAACAAAGCTTTGAAAAGGTTTATCTCCTTCCAACCTCTCAGTGTAAGAAATATCACTATACCACGTTTAACCATTACTAGCTCGAAATCCACAAACCAGCCTGAAAATGCAGAAAATCTGAACCCATAATTAGACAAACAATTGTTGACTCTAAATTGCCCGTAGGTGTGGATTTGAGCGTGAATGGTTGTCTGTCTATATATATATCAGCCCTGCAATAGTCTGGAAACCTGTCCAGGATGAACCCTGCCTTCGCCCAATGTCAGCTGGGATCGGCTCCAGCCCCCCGCCGCGACCCTGACCAGGATGGTCATCGATTGCATGAGAGTCTATGGAGCAGAGCTGAGAGTTGTCGGACCCTGGTCGGAGCTGGCCGAAGCTCAACTATGACTGGCCAGTTTGTGTTTGAGAGGCCGCCCAAGGGTCAATTACAGCTTTGAATTACACCTACTCTATAATTAATACCTGCCACAGTGACTCACTTGTAAGGGAATTACTTTTTTTTTTCCCAGCGGGGTCAGACAATTCCAGCAAAGTGAAAGATTTATCGGTGTGTCATAACCTCGCTCCACTTCTTTCTGATCATTGGGTACTTTCTGAGCTTTTTTTGTGAGCAATATGAGCAAAGTAATTTCCTGACCAAATAGGATAGAAAAACTTTTTTTCTCCCCTTAAGGCAGCTGTATTTCAACTGGCCAGTGTCATCAAGCTGAGATGTGCTGAGCCTTTGTGGAAAACAAACCATAGGAGGGGAAAGGGGAAAAAAAGAGAGGTATGAGAAGAGATAGACAGAGACAAAGCTGGAAAAGGGAGGCTGAGAGACAAAGACACCAAAAGAAAACTGTTGCATGCATGTGTCTGACAATGACAGTGGGAACTCATACACAGTTTAAAAGCAACTTGGTTGTCAAAAGTCACACTGTTGTACTGACGTGAGATCAGTCAGGTCACCAGCTGGTTCCTTTCTTGCAGAGCTGGGTTTCATTTGACAGGGCAGCAGTGACAATGGCACGACAGGTCTGTTTCCATGGGAACACATTTGTCACTTTTGAGTGCGGCCAAAGTGTTGGAGGGGAATCACAAATGAGGATTGTAGGACTTGAGGGAAAATTAATCACACTAATGATGATTCAAAGCTTGAGCTGCGGCAGAATGCGAAAAAATCTCTTGTTTCTCTAGTTTTTCTCTGCTTCCTCTGAAAAGGAAATCTGTTGGCCTGCAGCAGGGGTAATTTTTTGGGCTGGCTTTCTGCAGCCATAACATTGCAAATAATTTGATGTGGATGCTGGAAGTGAAATAAAGCAGACAGGAGAGGCACTGCCAATGCTGTTGAGAGATGTGAGGATATTGCGGTGGTAGTTTGGCTTTGAATTAGAGAGGAGGACCAGTAAGTAGAAGGATGTTAAGATGTTAAATCCCTGGCATGAACCGGTGCGTGTTTTCCAGCTGCAACACAGCAAGGACTGATGTGCTGTGGCAAACCGGTCTTGAAATGAGATGCAGCATGTGTTAAGTGTTGTAAAAGAAAATCTCACTGCCCAGATCAAAGATTTATTTTTGGTACTACTGGAATATTGAGGAAAAGTGGAAAATCAGTCATTCTGAGATGCCAAAAAATCCTGGTGAAAATCTGATTTTATAAAGACCATTTGGAAAACAGCCACTTACTTTGAAGGACTCAAGCTGCTAATTTTTTTTCAGCCGCTCCCTTTTCTAATGTTTCCAGCTGGCTAGTATAGAAATGAGAAACCTGCAAATCGGTCTTTGTATGAACTCGATGGCTAGACTTGTAAATTAAGAAACAGTTAGCTCTACTGTAATAGTAGAGTAAATTATACCAGTTATTTCTTTCTAACATAACTAGGTCTACTATCAATAGATAATGTTTTTCTTCGACTGAGAAAGAGGTTAGCTGTATGATTTGTAATTATTAAAAAACTTTTAAAACTTTTAAATGAGAAAGTGATTTGAGAATCAGGAAAAAGTAATCTTAGGAAAAGTTTTTAAAATCATATATCTTAATCAATTAGTAGTGTCTATGGCTGGTCTTGAACCAAATCCAACCTAGTCAATGGGCCTGTTGTAACACTAGGGTACTGTAAAAAAGCTAACATTAGCACGTTAGCCCTGACAAAAACAGTTTCATCCTTTGAAACAATTTATATACAGAGTGTGCTTCTCATAGAGCCCGGTGCAAACCACACCAGCACCCAAAATTTGATAGGTGTTAGTGTCATACAGATTTTCTGTATTTTCTGTTTTTATTACTTTCCCAGAGTTTCCCCAGATGTCTTAAAAGGTTGTTTACTCTATAATACAAAAGGTAGTGACTTCTAACTGCAGGAAACACAAGGCAGTCTGCTCCTTTTGGAAAAATAAATCTGTAAAAAAAATAAAAAGAAGCTACCTACATAATTATATATTTAAATTCACAGACAGACAGTCAGACAGACAGACGCACAGATACACAGACAGATAGAGAGAGAGAGACAAATTGCAATAACCCACTGTACATGAGAGGTACCCCTGCAGAGACCTAAAACTGGCAGCTTCTTGGTTTCATAATTTATCATGACCGGCCTTGCAATATTAGAGTCCTTCAAGGCCAATTCATCTTAATGTGTGTCAGTCAGATTGTGGTCCTCACAGCATCATTTCGATAGCACTCCAACCTGCTTAGTGCAATCAGCTTGGATAACTCCACTGCCATTGTCCTTTTGTATTGTATTACCCCCTTAAAGGCACTTCACTTCTTGGAGAGACTATGCACATTCATTACACTATGTAGAAGTGTGTAATTTATGCTAACTCTCCATATTAATGTTATGCAATTGCACCAAATAAGTGTTCATGAGAATACCCATTCTTCCTCGTTTGATCCATGAATACTAAGTAACGATAAAGTTTTAGGCTTCGGGCGTCACAAAATGAAAGAAGTCGCTAAATAATTTATTGAAAGCCACTGAGCTGACCATCTGGATTGTGTCTATCCTCCACAGCAGTGCTCCCACTGAATCTTTTCTGTCGTCTTACCATTTGTATCATCATCTCCCTCTCTCACTCTGTTTCTATGCTGCCATCTCTCAGTTTGGCTTGGCACTCCAAACTTTGGCGCCCATGGTTCTGCTGGTAAAGAAAATCCTGGCATCACTTCCAGGGACCGCAATTTCCTCCGCCTCATTCTGGGTCCTTCGCGTCGTTCCATTTTCCCAGACATGTTCCCAGAAGCCTGTTCTTTCATGGCACGGCGGAGCTCTCCAGATTCCTCCATTTGGTCTTGGTGAGAGCTGATCTGGAGAAATGCTGAGAGGGTGGTGCTGTGGCCCCTCTCCAGTTGCAAGGCCTGCCAGGATCCACAAGTCTTTCCAGTTAAGACGCTGGTGCCAGCTCGGATTTGGGGGGGGCAGAAGAGGAGGAGGAGGAGGAGGAGGAGGGCAGGAAGAGAGGGCGGAAAAGCAGGCAGTTGGATTGTGGGATCACTTCGCTGTGACCCATATCCCTCCGTTCTGCTCTGAATGCCTCAATATGAAAACAACCCAATTACTGTTGACCCCTGCACCGCCTCCAAAACACAGCAGCAACGACTAATTAAAACTGAAAGGGTTCCCATTCCCTCCTTTGTTTTTGCTCAGTGTGTGAGTTTGAGTGTGTGTTTGTGTGTGTGTTTGTGTGCATATACTTGTATTTAACTGAAAGCCTCCATTTATGGGTCCGCGACTGTGAGGAAAAAGGGTTGCTAACGGGTGTTTGTGCTGAATGAAAATATGATTGTCCGTGTGTAGTTATAAGCCACTCGCTCAGAGCAGGAAAGCTGAAAGGCAAAAGAAAAAGCACAGAGCCATCTGAACAGGCTGTTCTCTTCGCCAGTCAGACCCTGGGGGCCCGAGGCGATGAGTCATCAACCTGCCGATATGTCTGGCAGTGACAGGAGTTTCCAATCCAATCTCTATTTCATTCAATTACCATCCCCTCCAACACGCCACTGCGTTGTTTGCCCTCAAGAGGAACTTGTGTTGTGCCCACAGTAGCTAGCGTGTTCAGTCTGCGCTGCTCTATTGCCGGGGCTTGACTACAATAAATTTCTGTTCAAACACCGTCACAGCCATGTGATTCAAATTAACAACCCGTAATACAAACACGCCCTCTGAGGGATTGTGTCGCCAAACAATGAGCCTTCAAACTCAATATTTCTTGTTGAAAACATATAAGAAAATACCCCCAAAAATTAGCATGTTCATTAGTTGTATGCCGTGGGAGTTTAATCATTAATTGCTGAAATGCACAAATGTCCAGCAAATCAAGAAGCTGGGCAGGAAATCTTCTGATCTGTGAAAGAAAAAACCTGGAGCTTCTCCATCGACAATTAATTGGTGCCTGCACTTTCTTGGCTCAAAGGATGCCTGTCTGAGCTTTACACCAGAAGGATTTCACTGCAGTGCTAACAGTTGTTAACAGGAAAGAGTGCCCATATCGACTCATTCCTACTCTGGGTGGAATCGTTGGGCAACTACATATTCATTGTCAGATGTCCACAGATTTTTTCTGTTGTTGGCGAACAGAATCTTTTTGTTTCACAGAGGAACTCACAAATGTGGACCAATTGTCCAAGGAAAAAAACCAAAACAGTTATTATTTTATGAGTGGATTTCATTTACCAATTGCATTTCCATTCAGGATCCAGGATTTTGAAAGTAACACCTGGTGCTTGTTTAAACTTGCTTGGAGTAGTTGACAGTTGCTATTTCCCATAAAGGAGAACTAGGATAAAGACACAGCACTTCAAATTGGTTTGAAATAAATTTCCTGTGCTGCCTCAAGATGCTAGAATTGTCTACGGCTTCCTAACTGTCAGGCAGAGAGATTTGCAAATACAAGACATGCATCCTTCATCCCTGCATTTTGTTGGTACTCATTGCTACTGTTTTTAGCATATCACCACCCGCTGTTGATGAGCAGAACATTGTGACACCATTGATAGGAATGTGTATCAGGTCACCCGCATGCTTGTGAGTGTGTTCCAGTGAGCGCACGTACAGACAAGATACACACAAAACAGTAGCCTACCCCTCCAAACATTGCTCCGTTATTACACGTACACATAAGTCATTTATTTATCATAATAGGGTGACCCTTAAACATTGAAAGTAAATACTTTGTTGTTTGTTCCCCATCATTCAGCATATATGTGAACAATACACTATCTCAAAGATCCGTTACCATGTTTATAACCGTATATGCTTTTCCTGTTTGGATACATATGTTGCACAAATTGCATTTTTCAGTTCATTTTTTTTATAGTCAAATGCATTTGATGACCTCTTAATATAGTTTGAATGACTTATTTTGCATTAACTTCTGGAGTTATGCATCAACCTGGATTATTAATTATTGTTCAAAGAAGGTCTAAATGAAGACCTTTACATTTGAATAATACATGTTAAAACTTTTCATATCAAGTGGCCTTAATATTAAATCACATTTTCCCTTCGTTCATGTCAGACCGTTTGGTTTTTCGTTCTCTTCCAACCTCAGCAGCACCTCTGTCAGTCCTTTGGGAGACTTAAACCCTTCTCCCAACCAGCAGATGCAAGGTCGAGCACTTAACCAGACTCCGCTGCACATCAAACTGTGAAAATGAAATCACTATAAAATATATCACAGTTACTCTCTTATGAATATCACTCCTGGGAGTACAACTGAATAATTTAGACTAAATTCTTATTTTTGTATTCATTGTTGTAGTCACTGTTTTCTTAGATATAGCATGTGTGAAGCTGTGACATCAATATATTTCGAGACACGTTTTTAGAATAATGTGATTACCAAATCTGTTGGACTAGCAGATCCTTCAGGTCACTGGGTCAGGGCTGTTTATTCCAGCACAGAGCAAAAGGTTTCAAGATTTAACAACAACAGATGGTAAAATGTGGGAGAAGCAAAGACAAGGAAAGTAGGAGAGCATAACAAGAAGAAGAAACTACTGACATGCTTATCCTGTTCAGTCCTGACAAAGAAAAGAGATTTTCCTCAAAAAAAGCAGGCAACATTATTCATGAGAAATGAGGTCTTAGTTTTGGAAAACATCACCGCAAACAACACTCCTGCAGCGAGGAATAACATACAGATAATCTTGACCGTGCTTTTAATTGAGATTTAAAAAAATTCAGCAACATTAATGATTCAAACGACAAAATGGAACTGAAATTGTTGCATGAGCCAACTGGTCAACCTGTTGCCTGTTACATGCCTTTTTTTTGCGCGAGAGCGAGGCAGAGATTGGCTTTGTGTGTCAGATCTGGTCCAGGCCCCCAGGAGCAGAGGGCTTACAGAGCGCAGTGAGGACAGCCACATCAGGGCAGCCCACAGACAGCTGGCTGCCTCGGATGATGCATTGGCCTTGGCATCCTAATTGGCCCCAGTGCCTCAGCCAGGGGGCCTGGTGTTTTTTCTGTGTGTGTGTGTGCACCCGTGTGTTTGTGCATATGTCTGTCTTTGTCTTTGTGGGGTATTCAGTGTGTTTATATTTGCTTTCTGCGTGCATCTGTTTGTGTGTGGTACACATCTGCATTCTGGGGTTGCTTCTTGTATGTGTGAGAATGGTTGAGTTCAGGTGTGTGCGGATGTATGTGTGTGTGTGTGTGACTCTTGCACTCCCTGTCTTTTTGAATGTACACCACATTTCGCGCTTTGGGCCGGGATGTACTTCCTCTGACCTTTTATCTGCTGCAGAATCCGCACTGAGAATACACACGCACATATCCGCAAAGGACACATGGTGTTTTATGATTGTGCATGCAATAGTGTAGCTTTATTGTATATGTGTGTGCTTCTGCATGTGTTGGAAAGTATTCCGTTTTGTATGTATATTGTATTTATTCATAATTTACCATATGTTGTCTGTTTACTGTATATAACAAGGGCTCATGCAAATAAAGCTTCACTGAATTAAATAGAATTAAAAAGAGAGTGTGTACAAGTGTGCATCATTTTTACCGCATGTGTGTATGGCATTAAGCAGTCCAACAATTTAAGTGTTAGAGTGTCTGTGTTTGTGTGTGTGTGTGTGTGTGCACTCTTACTGTCATGACTAATATCAGTCAAGTTAAGGACTCATAAACAGAAATGACACGATAAATATATATTATCCCTGACTATGGAATAAATGGAGTTAATTATTGTTGTCATCCTGTCTGTTACAGAACTGTCCGGTCCCTTTAAGTAGTGGTGTTGGCCTGGTGGGTAGAGAAACAGTCCTATAAATGAAAAGGTCACAGGTCCACTCCCAACAGTTTATGTGTGCATCACTGCAGAGGAAGACATTCAAGTCGTACACGCCACAGGGATTTGAGATGTATCATGCATATACATCCATCTCAGAGGAACATGCAAACATGCAAACAAAAAAACTCTTCATTACTTGCCTGTACTATACTGATTCGCTGCTGGAAAAAGGTTGTCATGTACCAAAACAGAAACTGCATCAGTCCCACATGCATTTATATCAAACTGCTCACTTGGATCACTGCTGGATCAGTATCTTGCTCCTCCCCCTTCTTGTTCAATCTCAGGACCTCATCCCGAAGCTACAGGCCATAATAGCAATTTTAACATTGACCAATGTTGACTGACTGGAAAAATAGGCTGGGACTTGCTCAGAATTGGAAGTATATAGCGGACCAATTACCCCCGTGGTGATGGCAATATACTAGTGTAGCTATAGGCTGGAGCTGCTGTGGGTGTAATTGATGTTGCCTGGTGGCTGCCAGAGCGGTTGGAGGCATGTAGACCACAGAGACATTTCCTCTAATAGGCCCTGCCAGGGGTCACGGCACACGCTACAGACCAAAGCACTTACAACCTGACCAGCTCTCCCATGTCTCCTCCAATACACACTATAACACATGTGTGGAGCAGGCTTGTTGTTATGGGGGGTAAAAACCTCACATCAACTCTCTTGACCGACCTTTTATACGTAGAACAAGCTCACCTCTTAAAGGCATACTGTACGGTTTCCAGTGATATGCACTTTTTAATATGTTGTTGAAATTGGTTTTTACATCCTGACAGCAATAAATAACTTATGGGCAATGAAAAAGAAGCGAAACAAAAACGAATTCTGTATCGGCTATAAACCTGTTAAAATGCTTACCAATCGGAGACATTGTACCCGAATCTAAAGAACCAATCACAAGCCTGCGCGTTCTCTCCCCCTCTGTGTACGAGCCTGAGCCGGCCTGAGCGCGTTCACGGAGGGCAAAGAAAGCGTTGTTGTCATAGTAGTAGAAACGCAGCCGACCGTTAGCTCAGCTCTCGCTCAATGAGGCAGCGGCAGCGTAGCTACCTGGTTGCTAAGTAGCAGCAGCGCTCGTGCACGGCTCTGTGTCGAGGGGTGGGGGCAGGGAGTCCTGAAGGGTGGGGGAGGAGTTAAACGGAACTCCGAAGAGAAGCTAATTTCAAATCATGCTAGCTCTCTCAAATCGTACAGTATAGCTTTAAGGTTAATCAGCTTTGTATGCTCTCAGTTTTAGTAAGAGTTCGGGATCGCCTTCCACAAACGATGGATTCGTCACAGTTTTTACACTTTTTTTATTCTTATCCGTGCCTTTAGACTTTAAAAAGTCATCTTAACAAATAGATTTTCGATTGTATGAATGTTTTCCATATAAAAGATAGAAAACAAAACACAAAAATGAATTGGTTCAACCAGATGGACAATTGAAAGAGCAGCAGGAGACAAAGATACCTCCATGCATCAGTTCATTGGAAAAATAAACTGGAAAATTAGCATCAAATGTGTGAAAAACATTAGTTGTTTTTTTGGCCATGTGGGGGCAGTGGGAAAATGCTGCAAAGCAACAATAGCATTCATATTGAGTTGTGTTTTTGTCTATTTGAGAAATGTCAATCCAAAATTCATCAATGTGTCAACTCCGTTTTGATCTCCACCTGCTCCTGAGGGAATTATCTGGGCTTCTTTCCGCTAAAAGCTCCACATTTACTAGCTAGCTACGGTTTAGTTTAGTTGTTTGGCACTGAACTGCACAGTGGACCTTTACATTTCCTTAATCAACTTGTTCTACAAAAATATCACAAAATGAGTGAATATGCAATGACTGTTGCAGTACTTTTTTTTCTACTATGGTAGTAATCAAGATATAGCTGTAAGGCTACCACAGAGACATATTTGTGCTACAAAGTCTGGAATTATTTTCTGCAAAGATAATGATGCACTCCCTCTTTTATGAGGACATGAATTATCTAAATACGAGTCTATGATGGACTGTGCTTATGAGGAAGCTAATGAGCCACAGATGATAGATATCACCTTCATTAAGAGCAAGCACATTTGAATAACTCGTTTTTGGAAAATGATTGATTTCACTCAGAAAAACCTCCACCTCAGGGTTTTATAATTAACATGCTATATACTGTACCTTGGAGAACATTTCATAGTTGTTGGTATGGTAAACAGGTGAAGTCTACCTCTGATAGATAAAATGAAAAACTGTAGTAGTGCTGCAGGCAAATGGATCCAATATACTTTAGTATGCTCATGGCAAACATATATGCTGGGGCGAGTCTGGTTTGAAGTTTACCTTCATACATACACTGGGAACTGGGTTTCTCCACATGCATCCATTAAAGAATTTGCTCATCAGTGTTGCATATAGAAGGCTTTCAGTTTGACGTTAAGCTGCCATATGCCAAATATGGTTGCCAAGCAAGGAGAGAAATGTATGGCTTTAAACCATCATGATAACTATAAGTATAAGCATAAGTAAGTCTATTTTCAAGGATATTCCTTTTTTTTGTTTGTGCACAAATGTCAGACAGTCCCGGAAGAGTAACCTGTGTTGCAGTTCCATTAGTTTAAATTGGGAACTATATGCCACTTCTCAGGCAATCACTAGTCAGGTGAGTGTTCAACTGACAAGGGTATGATTGCCTCATCCTCATTAGCATAATGCTGAAGGAGGAACAAGTCCTGATTCAACCTGAGGAAAATATTACAGCACATATGAATCCATGTGTAGTGGCAAATAAAACACTAAAGGTAGTCACATTCCAGGATTTGTAAAGGAACAATTATGAATGAACTGCTTATTAATGACTATGTATCAAGCAGTTCACTCACATTTAAGATGCTAGAACAAAAATGTAACAGTTAATGTATTATCATACAGCTGACAATTATCTGTTGATTGACGAGTGGCTTAATTGACAAATCATCTTAACTCTACTTGTGACTGTGCCTTTCTTCATTAGAAGTTACTGTAGAATCTTATTTTAACCTTTATTCGATACGTTTGTATTTTGTATGCTTTATTGACAAGTGTTACTATGATTGAATCTCCAAACCCCATGCTCATCTGTGCTCTCATCTTATGTTATAATGTCAAAAATATATTCTTTGATATGAATCTTCTGTCACTGTCTACCCACTGAATCATTTCCTTTGTCCTGCTTTCTAATTCTAGTTGGTCTCAAACGTCCTTTTCTTCTGTATCCTTGACTCTTTCTTTGTAATTTGTCTGCTTACAATGTTCAACACATTAGCAACACATTAATCAGGATAAAAAGTTGAACATTATTCTTATATGAAACTCTGGTGATAAAGCTTGGGGACCTTTACTCCTAGGACAGCATCTGCAGAGTGGACGTGTGCGACAGAGTTGCGTACCACCTCCACAAACTGCTGATAGCCACAGAAGCCCCAGAAAGGTCACACTGTTTCTACGTGTCCGTCAAGGGCTGATCAAACAACTTGCAATGACACTGCCTTACCTACCGCAGTGTGAGCATGATATGACGTGACATTTCAGTGAGTTTGTCCTTCAGAAAACACAACCTTCGCATGAGAAGTTTACATCATAAAGCCTTTCTGGGTGCAGTTTCATAGAAAACCCCCATGGTGCACTATTAAATTATCAAATCCGAATTTCGTTTCCTACCTGGCTGTTATTTTCTGACATTTCTGTCACACTTATGAATGTTCTGGGTACAGCGGAATATCTATTCACCTCTTCTGTTGGAGTGTTGTGGCTTTGACTTTTGCCTTTTTCTATTACAGCCTTCAGCAAGCTACTCCAGACAAGAGAAAAAAGTTTAAATGCTGTGCCCACATTGCCACATGTTTTCATATTGTTTGTATTCAGGGCTTTAGAAAGGAGAGTATGCCTCAATTACTGTGACGGTTGTAGTCAAGCTTGCCTCTTTCAAGCCCTCCTGCATTCTGAACCAGTGTACTGTTCCTCATTAACATTTACTGTGGTGGGTGACCCTGCCATTCATTTACAGACAACTGCTTCCTGACAATGTTTTTTTTTTCTACCCTTCCTCTCAAAGGAGAGCAGCCCATTCTCTCCAGAATGCTAATGCCGTGTAAATCTAGAAGTGAGGCTGAGTTGAGAGGGAGCAAACTACCTTCTCTTCTTTTGGTGAGCATTATTAAAAAATTCAATTAGGGTGCTGAACCGTGGATGAAAAAACATGGCCTTTCAGTATTGGTGTGGTCTTTTTTCTTAGAGCACAAAGTCGTTTTTTTTTATCAGCTGAAAAGGAGACATTTGCCAGGTTTGTATTTGGCAGAAGATGCAGGCGACACAAAAAAGGGATCGATCCTCAGTCGGCTGCTGGGCGGATTTAGAATCAATGTCTGTTCTGGGGCAGCCGCAACAATGGGAAAGGTGAATATATCAATAAAGATGTCTGCTGGTGAATTCCTGTGGATCCAGTTATCATCAAATATGTTTTGGTTTTCTTGATGTGCTCAAAATGACATCAAATCAAAAATTGTTGTGATTGCACAAAGCCAGAAAAGTATCTGTGCAGCCAACAGATATTTAATGCACTGTAACTAAGTACATGTTTAAGCTGTACTTAAATTGAGTATTTCCATTTGATGCCACATTCTATTTTTACCAAATTTCAGAGAAAATAACTTTACTTTTTACTCAACTCGTTTATCTGACATCTATAGCTTCTTGTTCTTTGTATATATGTAAAACACATTATTGGCTTATAAAATGTTTTAGTGCTACATGTTGAACGACACAACAGTATTGAGTGAAGCTAACATTAGCTCCACTGATCAACGACAGCAGTAAAAAACTGCTCACTCTAAATGTGAAGCAGCAGTAGTAGGAAATGTTTGGTTTGCATTAGCAGTAACTTGACATGGTACGGTGTTGGTAGGGTGAACAGTAAAAAACAGAGGCTAATATGAGTGGGATGAAATAAAAAAACTGTAATACTGGTTTATAAACATGCATCAATTCCTGTGAATCCCTCATCCCATCGGTACGCGATGGGAACGCAGCATTGGAATCGTAGACGGCGTCACTAACAATGAAAACGACTTTTTAAAGAAAAATAATATGTTGAATGGCTATTGCTGAAAAAACCCAACCATAAATAGAATCACAAACGGGGTTTGGTTTGAATATCTTAAAAATTATAACTGTAAACATACTTTACTGACAATGCACCTGCACTTCCACTTAATTACATTTTTCTAAAAGCAGAACTTTTACATGTATTAGAGTATTTTTTAAGTGTTGTATTGCTACGTTTACTTAAGAATACTATGTCAACCATTGGCCTTCCACCATAGCATGCAGCTTCCTCCCTGTCAAGGACAACAAGGTAAATCTCACCCTTTGCAGAATCACAGAGCCATCACACCTCTTGCTCCCCTGTTCCGCTCGGACGCACATGATGAACACGACAAGTTCAGCCGATCGATCAGAAGTTGTACTATCACCGTGCAGCGGATCAATGCAGAGCACTGTAGTGTTGTTCACAGGCATGCAAAGGGAGCACACCTCCCTCCACATCAGAATCTGCATTTGGTTTCTGCTTTAATTTTGTGCTGCCACACATTACCATCAAGCAGGTGTGCATTCATGCTGCCAATATTACCTTGGGTTCAGAAAAGGGAATTACAGCTGCACAGCATGAAAAAGAAATTTATAACAAAATGAAATTCATACACAAAGGATATTGAACTAATGTCTATGGCACCACCAAAGGCCGCCGACAGCCCCTTGCCAAGCTGCCTGTGCTATATATATTTTCCTCCTCTTAGGTACAGTGCAGAGCTTTTTTCTACAATGATTCTTTTCTGCCCGTGCAGCATCCTGCGGCACCTGTATTAGATTGAGTCGAAACAAGGGTTCGGTGCTGGTTGGCTCATACAAGATAGGGTCTCTCTCTCTTTTTCTCTCAGCCTCTTGCCATGGGCCAGCCTCCTCCTGTTTCCTTTGCTTCCTAAACCAAATCTCCCTCCTGGGGGACGTAGTCGGGAAGCCTGTTGCTGGGTAACCAAAGAGGATTGTGGGTCAGAGGAATTATCAGTTGAATATCAACAACAACTCCTCAGCCCTTCAGTGCGGATAATGATATCAAAACTAAATACTGATCAAATATTGTTTCACCTCACTGACTGCGATGGCCACAGTAACATGGTAATATTATTCCCTAACTCTCTCACCTCATTAGTTTGCTGCCTGCACAGGTTCATTTCATTTAAAGTCAACCACACCTAACCAGTTATTATCACAAAGATGGTTTGATTTGGAATCTTTTAACCTTACGTTGTTTAGATCAGGGGGCAGCATCTTTTTAGATATGTGCAATATAGACATTTAATTTAACATTAGGTTTAATGATGACACAACATTAAAATTGAAATCTCCTACGGATATGTGCTTTTAAAGCAATCTTTATAGGCAACATACATACCAATATTTTAAATAGATTCTCACATAATCAGGATATTGTAATTACATATGATAGCACTCTACAATATGGCCACCGCCCTCATGAAAAAAATCCACATCTGAGTTGAAATCCTTTGGAATCTAATTCATCAACGAAAAACTTAGAATATTCTGTGAATAAAGCGACAAGAACTAGCCAATCAGAGGGCCAATCATATCAATCAAACAACTGTAAATAACCTGCCGCGCAAATAAAGACATGGGCAAATAAAGAGAGCAGGAACAATCAA
Source organism: Anoplopoma fimbria (assembly GCF_027596085.1). NCBI lineage: Eukaryota > Metazoa > Chordata > Actinopteri > Perciformes > Anoplopomatidae > Anoplopoma > Anoplopoma fimbria. The sequence continues at coordinate 25,269,335 of NC_072451.1, read as the reverse complement.
ATACAAGATCAAAGTCAATAAATAAAAAGAAACACATAATAAAGCAGAAGTAAAAAATTATGGATAGAAATACACAGAAAAGATCTAATAGGTAATAAAAGATAAAATTGTGACGAAAAGCAAAGGGTAAAAGTGAGTCTTGAGAGATGATTTAAAACAAGAGCAGTGAGTTTCTATCCTGAGTTCCTCAGTTAAGCTTTGCTAAAGAGCTGGAGCCCAAATGACAAATGCACTGTCACCCTTATGTTCCTTCATGTGTCATAAGGGCCTCACTAAACAATTTAAGGAACAAAAAGAATGCATGATTATCAAGAATCTTATTCAGACTATCAATGTTTTGGAGTAATTACATTCTTAAAGTTTATGGGCTAAAGAAATACAACTGGTCCACTGAGCCCATCAAGACAGCCTTGGATGACATTGTGTTCGTTCAGCTCCTAAATTGCTTACATAATGCTCTCAGATGCTCTTTTATGTTCCTGCAACGCCAGTATGTGGCCATGTTTACTTTAAGTGCACTACTTTAAGTATAATACCTCAATTTCACCACTGCTGAAGTTCTTCTTACAGCCCTTTTTTTTATGTGGCATCTCTCCAATTCTTTAGTATTTGCACACTGAACATCATCTGCCCTTTATGGAGTTTGGATTACTTTTGCAAATAATAAACAATCAACCTCACGCCTCCAATTTAAGATCAAGTGTGATTCATCTATCAGTCCAACTACTAGGTAAGTGCAGATTGGGATGGTTCAAACTGTTTCTTGCGTCTGGAGTTGGCTTCTCTTATTTTTTTCTCATAACAGAAAATATAAGAGAATGTTTCTGCATGAGGCCCACTTGTGTCAGGTCAGTTTGTTAAGTTCAAGCCTTGTTTAGTTTCTGGGATATTCAGTATAGTCACGTTGCATTGACCACTTTTATAGGCTTAGTTATCAAACTCTTGGTTTCCAATGTTTTTGTATGTTTCCGTTTCTTTAAACAACTCCTGTTTTCCTTGTTGCCTCACTGCTTGGTCCCAAACACTAACAATCTCTATTTTGGAGCACAAATGTTTTAATATTTGATTTCCTGATGTTTCTTTTACTCCTGCTGTTTTCTCAGTCTTGACTGTGACTTCTAAAAAGGTGTTTAAAGTGTTTGTTTACCGTTTCAAAAATGTGCAAGGTAATTTACCAACAACTGCTATAAGCTTATTGTAAAATAACTCTTATACAAACTGTTTGGTGAATACCAATTTATCACATAAAACTTGTGTTGAAAAATGACTTCATGAATCACAAATGAGAGTAAAACAAAACCTTAAAAGATTCTCTCTAGTAATTTCTAAGATTCAAATATTTCCAGGAATGATGCTGTTATAAGGTGTATAAACAGCAGCAACAACAGCAGTGAACCAGTTTCCAATCAGCTCTATCCAACTGAGACATGAAGCAACTTCACCAGTCATCCATCTGCAAACTGTTCCACACATGTCAAGATATTTCAGAATGTGAGATAAAAAAAAAAAATGGCTTTAAATAAATTTTGATAAAATATAATACTGAGGCAGTGAGTATAATAATACCGGGTGATAATACCGGTGAGTATATTAATAATGCCTGAAGGCAATCAATTATTGATGATGCATTGCTAGTGGTCGGGTCAGTACTAGCTGAATCATTCTGGTATTCACAATGCACAGCTGCAATCATAGGGCTGTATTGAAATTGTCTGACAAAATATCATACAATAGATACTCTCCTTTCATAAAACACATTTCACAGCTCCAAGCTTTGACAGAATGGATTCCTGTAACTTCTCACAGTTCATTGGACTATGTAATTGAGTTCAGGTGGTCTACCTTTACATTACATTACATTACATTACAGTCATTTAGCAGACGCTTTTCTCCAAAGCGACTTACAATCAGTAGTATTTACAGCCTTTCTCAAAGTGGGTACCGCGGCACCCTGGGGTGCCCCGTGACTGTGTCAGGGGTGCCGCCAAAAAATTACGTATTCTGACATTTAATTAAAAAAAAAAAAAATCTGACATTTCATATATGACATATATGTATATATTGAATACATAAATACATTCTTTCTTACATATGAATGGATTAATAAAATTGTAAAGTCATTTTAGTTAAACAAATATATAAAATTAACCATAAAAATCTGTCTCACGTAACGTGACGTCCCCACCGGTGTCAGCGTGACAGCGCAGCACACAGCACATTGTTTTATAATTTAACCGCGAAAATACATTTCACAAAGAGCAAGGAACAAGCATCATGGATCGTTTTTTAAAAAGAAAAGCCCCACAAGAACCAGACATGATTGACTGTGAAATGGAGCCTCAGCCTACTACTTCATGCGAGCCTTCGTCCACCAGCTCTGAGTCTGCACCAAAGGTCGCAAAGGTAGATAAGGCTAAAAAGAGAACATACAACGACAATTACCTCAAACACACCCCCTCTCTCTCCCCTCTCTCTCTCAATTGCGGCTTATTTGTGTGCGTATGCGCGCTGCATGCGCGAATGTGGACCTCTCTCTCCCTCTCTCATTGCGGATTATTGTTTGCGTGTGCGTGCGTGTGTGTGTGTGTGTGTGTGTGTGTGTGCGTGCGCGTATGGCACGGATGGAAACAAGCACTATGATGGAAAAACATTCCTGCTATCTCTGCACTTCATTTGAGTTCTCCTGGTCTCAATTTGTTGGGTTCTTGTATTGCCTGTGTTGCTGTATAGCTTGGGCGGTCCACCTCTTATGGTTTTATGGCATTTGTGTCTCTGATTTATTGTTTTGTGAAGCACTTAGTAAACCTGTGTTTTTAAAGGTGCTATAAAGTTGCTATGAAGTTGTTATTATTATTAATATTTACAGTTGTATTATGCTCTGTTCATTACTGTCCTGTCTAAATAAACAGAACATTTGCATTTACGTTTAGGCTATGCAGTGTCGTTTTTAAATCATATTTTACACTGGGGTGCCTTGAGATTTTATGCACTTTTGAAAGGTGCCCTGGCTGAAAAAAGTTTGAGAAAGGCTGGTATATTACATATCATTCACCCATTCACACACTGATGACAGGCTACCATCAAGGTGCCACCATCAGACTCTAACTAACATTCATTCACATCCAGTCCACACCGATGGCAAGCCTTCAGGAGCAACTTGGGGTTAAGTGTCTTGCCCAAGGACACATCGACTGCCGAAGCCGGGTATCGAACCACCGACCCTCTGATTGGAGAACTACCTTGCTCTCCACTATGCCACAGCCGCCTCCTCCTTTATTCAAGCCATGTACATTTTTCTATGAATGAATGCACATGCTACTTTTTGTTTATAATGATTGATATAATACACTGGTAATGTAACTCTAGTGATTCAACCATGAAGGTACATCCTGTGTGCTACAAGTGTTGGTACAATCAGAGCTCCACTAATGAATTTGTTCACTGTGTGACTTAAACTGAACTTTTACTGTGAAATGCAAACCATTACGTGAACAATTGCACCGCTCGTCCAACCACTTCCTGTAACTGTACAAGATATTCCCTGGACTATGCCTCAGTCGGGCAAACTAAATCATAGTCTGCTCTTTTTCTTATTTCAAAGCTATAACCTGATTGCTGTCTGACCTTCACTATCTAGTCTGTTCTGAGCAGACTCATGTCATGGAAATAGTGGGACTCTTTACCAAAGGAAGTGAAACAAGAGCCTGCCTTAAAGATTCCTGGTTAGCAAAGTATGCACCGCTAACCAAGAGTTAAGTCAAGTTTAGCACAAGCAGCTATGACTCACAGTCTGCCAGCTAACTTAGCAAGCAACAGGAGCAACGAAGCAAATTAGCACCGAGCTGCTAAGTGAACAAAGGAGCGTCCGGTTTCCTTTGACCTGCACCATCGGAACAAAGCATAGCAAGGACTGCATGATTCCATAATGGTAACCACAGCTTTTTCAAGCATGGTTAATCCTTAACAGACAATAATCACCAGCTAACAGCACCAAGAAACACCATCTTCCTTCATGGACTGGTAGCATTAACTGGGCATAGCATAGCGTAACGTTACACCGCTAAGCACAGGACTGCTTTAGTTTTTTAAGAGTACATATATTGATTTGGTTGAGTGTTATTCACTGAACTCTATTGTTCTCTTTTAAGTCAGGTACTGAGCGTAAACCAAACCGCAAAGTTGATGTTAGATTTGCTTCACACAAAAGCAGAGTCTTGCATGAGAAACACTCAAAATTGGTTCACCAAATCATACCGGGAAGACAAAGAGCTGGGCGATGTACCGATTTATCCGGTATACTACACACGCATTCAAGGTAGGTGACTGACAGTCACTTGTCTACGTTGTGATTGATAGGGCTGACAGCATAGGGGCGGGGATTAGGCTACGTCGCACGCAGCGCCGGGGCAGTGCCCTAGTGCATGTAAATGTAATGGTCCAAAGAAGGTCATTTTAAAAACCAGGACATTTCCTCACTTTCTAAAAATAACCGCATAATGTCTTGCTGGGGCGAGAAAACTATCTATCTGTTATCCCAATATACCAACAACACTGAGGTACAGTGGCCCACTTTTCTACAACAACAACCATCCCAAAATATGTTTTTTTAAAGAAAGTCGTTGACATATCTAACTTATTGGTTTTTATTTAGTTTGAAAAAACCCCCCAATAATTTACATTTTGCAACTATTTCATGCACTCTAATTTATTCATATATTGTATACTTTTGTGGGGCCAAGCAAACCTTATAGTAATTAAAACCTTCAGTATACATATGTTGACATTCAAATGTTTTAATATTCCATGTACTCCTGACTGTAGAATAAGCCACCACAAACCTATATAAAAGGCAGAATAATGCAAACAGTGATATCCACTGACACAATCTGCTTGATGCTGGAGTCAAGGGAAGGTGAATCATCTGCTGATCCACTTCAGCATTCTAATCAGGGGCCTTAACTTGGTGCTCCAATCCAGGGAGCCGGGGTCAGCCACGCGCAAACAGCCTGAAACACGTGACTGCGGTCATTTGAATAGAAATTGGCCCGGCTCAGCAGCATGCCAAAGCACCCAACACCCAAGTATTAGAAACGATTGTGCTATTTACCCGACAGAACCCACTTTGCTTTCTATCTCTATTCTGCTGGTGCTTTGGTTGAGCACATTTGGGTCAACCGTTTAAACGCTTTCACCGAGTTGAATGAGCCTATCAACAAAGAGCTTCTGTTTCTTCCTGCACCCAAATCAGGAAAAGAGGTTGATAGAACCTCTTGAAATCAAGGCCATCTTTATATTGGGCCGTGCTGCTGCAGTCATCATAAATGACAACAGCGTTGGTTTGGGTTCTCTGGAGGATTGTTGATGATTTGTGCTTTGGATGCTATTTTGTACAATGTTGTTAGTGAGGGGGAAAAAAAGATGGTGGATTAAATTCCCCTGTGCAGATACCAAGATTAATGAGGCTAACCGGAGTGTTTTTATTGCGACCAGACCACAAACCACCAGGACTCTGAACTCCTACCCACTAATTACTTTGTCAATGTGTGCGCACATGCATCCATGTGAATATGCATTCCTGAGCAAGTCTTCGTGTGTGTGTGTGTGTGTGTGTGTGCATGCTTTTATGTGCACTGGGCTACATGGACAAGTGTGTGTGTAAGCAGGAGAAGGAGAGGGAGCAAGAGAGAGTCTATGATAATATTTGTCTGAGTCAATGAGTTACTCACCAGAGTTACTAAAAGCCTTGCAGCTAAAGCGTGGGAGGCTCCACTTGTGTGTGTTTGGTATGTACAGTATGTACAAATGGGGCGATAGATGTGGTATGTGTATTATGTGTATTAGTGTGTGTGTGTGTTTTTTTTTCATTGTGGAGGGGGTTGAGAAGGGGCCACTGCTTGGTGAAGCTGAAAGAGGAGAGATGACATGCTGTCAGTCTGAGTTGACGGTCACTGCTCAAAGCTTTAGCGCCTCCTGACACTTTCTATTCAGACCAGGGAGACCACAGAGCGCCTCTGGCATGCCGAGGGATCCCGCCTTTTAATTGAGCCTTTACCCAAGATTCATTTCACCCTGCACCTAGGGCCTCACTGGGAGCAGACAAAACCATGAGAGTGACAAAACTGGGCCTTGCATTGTTCGCACTTAAAGGCTGAGGAAACCTAGACCTATATAAAAATGTTAACCTTTAGAGACATTATCCAAGTTTCACAGGCATTGAAACCTCACTAATCTGAACCTCTTATACGTGAAAGTAATTTTAGAATAAGAAAACCTCATTTGACTGCAGTGAGACCTCCATTAACCAACATAGCTTTGTGGCTAGACTTGGAGTGCTCGAGTCTGAAGATATTCTTGATGAAAGATAAATAAGAGAGCGTGATGACCTTGTGCAAGATATCTGAATGCTGTAATATGACATTAAGATATAGAAGACGGAATGTCTTTGTCATCCTGTATAAGTGCTGAAAATAATATTTGCTCAACAGAAAATGAATCCAAAATAATTTGGCATAAGAATCTACGAGGAAGTTTCCTTGAAATAATAATATGTACTTTACTAAGATTATAGGTAAAACATAAACAGTATTCAGTTACTACTTTTTTTATTTATTAATTCAAATTAATTACTACCATATTTTACTTAGTCTTGGAGTCAAGCAGAGCAGGTCAACTGAACACAGGGAAATGTGAATTTTGTCTACAGGCATATAAACAGTTTCTCTATAATAAGCTCCAAATTAAATAGTTCAACCTTCAAGGGTGCTATTAAGACCAGTAAAATTAAGCCTTACCAATGAGTTACCAAACAAAACAATAGAGAACATTTGCTGTTTCGAGCTTCACAAACATGAGGATTTGTTGCTTTTCTCTGTTTAATATGACTTTAAATAAATTTTTGACCATTGGTCGCACAATAGAAACAATTTGAGGATGCCACATTGAGCTATGTGTATTATATTGAGATCTAAGATTCTGACATAGTTATTTTTTATGGGGAAATATTCTCATGCTAATTACTACCTTCACCGTACTGTATACTGATTAACATTCCATAAAGGCAGCGCCACTTTAAGCTATGGTCCATTTCACTAGAGCAATCACATGGAAACCCTTTCAGACTGTGGGCAGGAATGGGTTGATGACGCATGGTTTTTTGCCCTTGTGTTCTTATGCAACATCACTTCAAAAAGGGAACTGGATTTCCATGTGACTTAATCTCAAAAGCCCGTTCTGACAGTGGAGACGAGAAACCACAGAGAGTCCTAGCAGGCTTCATTAGTACCAGCTGGAAAGGAAGGGCCTCACCTGCTGTGACAGATCTTCTCAGACCTCGCAGAGCAAACAATGCGCTTCATTATTCTCCTCCTACGGCACCTCCACTGGTCCAGTGTGATGACTTGCTGCTCGAGGAGGGATGATGTACAATGCTTAATTAACTTTATTTGCACATAACGGCTGCAAATAAGTAGAACGATCTAACAAAGTCCTAAGATTTGCAAAAATCACTAATTAAGGTGTATGTCAACGTCTTAAAAAAACATGTAATCATTATCCTAGATTATTCCAATTTATTTAAAGACAATTGGATTTAAAAAGAGAGAAAGTTAACTAACACGTGAGAGAGCACTGGAATAGCACATAGTGACTTGTATTACTGGCTGAATTTAGAAAAATATAAGTGCAAGGACTCAACAAAAATGTAAGTAAGCAAATTAGTTGTTTTATAGATATTGTATATATAAATGATCAAACTTTGATGTCATTCCATACAAGGGAAAATCACATAACCTGCACCTAGAATTATGGGCACCTTGACAAAAAAATAAAGTATATGGACAGAATGAATCCCCCCTCGTCCTCTCTTCAGGTGGTCGCACTTGTTGAGCTGCGATTTTAAGACCAGACAAACTAGATAAATCTCTCCTTGAGATGGGCATTTTTCTTGTAGTGTATGGACAGGAACAATTTCCCCGGTGACAGACAGCTCAATAGTGATCCCTGTCTCTGTGGCTCAGTGTGTGTTCTGACTCCCCGCCTGTTAATAAGCAAAGCTTCCCAAAGGCACAGCTGGCTTCTCTGTTTGCCTTGTTACCAAGGTCTGTCCTATCAATACTAAATTTAATGGAGCGACCAGGATGCAAAATGCATACCACAGGGGTTTTCAATGCATAAACTGTATACTGTACATATTCTATACAATTGCTGTCCGGAAAATATAAAAAATACATACAATCTATGCTTTAATAGCCATGTGAAGCTGTTCTTAAGTACAGCAGTGCTTTGAGCTGAAAGCTATTGTCAGAATGCTAATATGCTCAAAATGACAATGTGAATATGATGATGTTATAAGGTCACATTATTGACATTTTAAAACCACCTTGCTAACAAATATTGTACGACAGAGGAGCCCTGTTACTTTGAATGAGACGTAGTATATGCATTACTCAATTATCCCACTTGAGACAAAGATACTGACTCATATATATACAAACAATCCAAATATATATATATATATATATACTTTTCTGCCCTAAAAATAAATCAAAATTGTCTTGCTTAAAGTATACACAGACCAATTTGCCACAATCATGCCTTTCCTTCGGCCTTATTAGACGCAGTCTTCTCTATCTGGAAAGACAGGTTAAGTCGCAATAATTGATTTGTATGCTGAGGGAAACCTTCCATCTTTGCAACAATTACAACAGACCCATGGTCTACCATCTGCACATTTCTATAGGTGCATCCAGAATGGGAATTTTATTTGCAACCACACTTGCCCAAACATGACTTACTGGACATCATTGTTCGTGATGTACCCGGCCCTAAGGGGTCAGTCTCTTTCTTTCCTTTAAATTCCTTTCTTGTATTTGGCTACATCCAAGCCCTTTAATAAAGCTATCATACTAGATCCTCTACAAGCTATCTTTGAATCAGTGGTAGTTAATTCTTCCATTTATTAATCAGAGGGTCAAGCTATTTCCATCTGTACACTGTTGGCCAAACGCCTTGTCCTACAGCAGTGGAAGTCAGAGGCTAGACCAATATTCCAGCAGTAGCACAGGGATCTGGGGAATGTGCTTCAAAATGGAGAAGCTTTGCTATAAGTTATATAGCTATAACAGAGATAATATCTTCCTGAAATTTGGGAGTTAGTGGAAGACAAGAAAAGTAGATTGGTGAAATATTCCATTAATATATTGTATGACTTTGATCTGTCTCTCATTATATAAAAATATATAAAAAAAGAGATGCATTATGAGTTTTCGTAGCCCAAATGTTGCTAGGCTAGCTGGTTTTACCCGTATGTCTACAGTGTGTCTGTTGTTCTGCATATTAGTCAACATCAGAAGCATCCAGTAAACCCAGTTTAACCTTTAACAGATATCTTGTGGGCCTTCATTTTCTGACAACTATCTCTAGCTTCACTGCAGAAAAGGACCAGGCAGAGTTTTCTTTCAAATGGCCGAGATAATCGAAGTCACAGTATGAGGACGGTTAGAGGACAGCAAGCCCAAAACAAAGCCAGACAGCTGCTTGAGCCACAGTAAATTCTCTTTGAGTTGGTGATATGGAAAGACCAGTTGGCTAGAGTTTAGGCTAATACAGTACTTAACATTTTCACATTTATTGTTCAGTTCAGTTTCTTCAGTTTTTTGTGTGCTGTTGACACAATTTCATGGCAAGTTTTTAGTTTTTCTTTTTTTTTTATTGGACTGCATTATAATGAATGACATAATGCAGCCATACATGACCAAAGACTTGTATCAACAGTGCAGACGACTACAAATGAAATGTAAGGTAGCACTTATTACAAACCTGTCTGGTTGCATATTTATGTAGAGGGTTACATATATGCATGCCAGACCTATTTTAGACCTGAATTGAAAATAATTTAAGTCTAGTATCATTAACAGTAATGGAATTCATCAGTAGGCACAAACTTCAATAAAAATAATATAATTAAGTGTTTAACCCTGAAAATTGCTCATATTAATTTGAGTTTCCTGAAACTGATGATGAGAGATGATCCCATTCTTTCAAATGTTAAGGTTGTGAGATGGCTAATTACTTCATTATATAGTAAGTTTTACTTTTATTTCAGTAATCATTTTGTAAAAGTGCCACTCTTCCACATGGTATTTCACTCTGTAATGAAACTTTCCTCAATTCAATACTACAGACTTTCTTATGTGAAGAATTTTCATTATGATGAGTCATGAGGATGGGCTTTAAATGGTTGTTTCTGGCAGCCTGAGGTGCTGAGACAATTCATGCGGATATAGCCAGGTTTTTTTTCCTACTAACAGAAACAGCAGGTGTAGCAAAATTCCCTTTTCCTTCATTTTAGCAGATTTAAAAAAAATAAAAAATGTCAATCCTCTGCGCCATTGAAATTCTAACGCAAACACACTAAATAAGGCACACACAGACAGAGGCGGGAGTGAATGTATACCTGCATATACTGTATACACTCAAAGACCCACATGCAACAAACACATGCAGTAGCTTTGAATGATGAACATATTGTATCATTCTCTCCTTGACCTCCTAACCACACAATTCAACCTAATCCTTCTTCTAAAGTTAACCTTAAACCTAAACCCTTAGCATAAATGAATCCCTCAAAGACTCCCGGAGAAGACACTTCACAGGAAGAAAAAGCTCACACATTCACACTCTGGTGTTATGTTTACAATGCAGCGTGGAGGTGAGGATGATCTTTGTTGAGTGTCCCTGCCACCGCGGTGATCTAGTGTCCTCAGCTGACAGCGGTGTGAAGCTGCCAGGCAGCTCGGCTATCCTTGAGACGCTGCCCATCTCTACGGAACTCATGCCAGTGGACATTAGTCTCGGCCCTGTCCCTCTGTTTAGGATTTATACCCATTAATAATTCATTCACTGTGGCGGACTTATGAGGGGGGCCCCTTTTCCTTTACTGCAGTGCACCGGCCCATTTACACGCTCTGAAATGACGCACGGTGCAGTGCCGCTTTAGTGGCCCATCGCATTTACGCTGGAAGAGAGAAAGGAAAAAGAAAGAGAGGAGATAGAGAGCTCCCACTTGCTTTCTGTCTCCATTTCCCTTCTCTCTCACGCACACACACACACACACACACACACACACAGCCATGGTTGCTAGGCTACACCACAACTAATCACCAGGAAAATTATCTTTGTTCAAAACCATATCTCTCACTCGTATGAGGACATACAGTATTTACCCTGCAGTTTAGATTGAAGATATGAGAAAATAGAATTTGTAGAGCAAGCAGGAGGGCTGTGTTTATGAATATACTTGTGTCCAGTGGTTAAGGATGATTTAGTTGACAATATGCCTAAATAAATCACCAATTCGGTTCTTATCAGCGCTCTCAAATTGAAGTTTAATATCCTCTGCTCCCGGCAATTTCCTACATCTTCGAGGCCTGTGCACTGCCAACCAGACACCCAGGACTTGCATGGAAATCTTTCCCATCACCGTTCACCACCTCTGAGGGAGAAGATTATGAAGATTAGATTTGCCTTAAATAGATTTTTTATGGCAGGCAGAAACAATGCCATCCCGGAGTCACTCTATATGCAATTCACTCTGCCGAATGCCTGACAAAAAGCACTCGCCTTTCATTGTGCGTGAAGCATGGCTTTGTGTGCTGGTGATTGAATCTTGCAGGGGAAGTAATGGCAAATGTTATGACCACTGACGTAAGGGGATGGAGACTAATACTGTTCCTTGCTTTCCTCAGCAAACCACAAGTCTACGCAATCTGTCTGCAGGCTATAAAAATGCTATACCTGCAATAAACTACTGTAAGGGCCGCAATGCATGGCTGTATGCGTCGGTGGGTGTGTGTCAGTGAAAGTGTGTGTTTGTGAGGATGTAAACATGATCGTGACATAATGCGTCAACGTTAAAGTTTGTGTGATTGTGTTAACGTGTTCAAGGCTTCAGTACTGAACTTCAGTACACAAACGTCTTTCAATTCCAGTTGGATTTTTTCAATAAGTGAATATAATTTTGCTTAAAACACATTAATTAAATATTTCCTGGTTCCTTTCTGTTCAGAAAATCTAAGATTACAATGGGTGCTGGAGATGGGCAAGAATTCAATTAAATCCTGTATCAACTTTTAGTGGAACTGTTATCCTGATGGTATTTTTCACAGTATTATTATTATATTAAAAACTCCAAATGAACGAATCCAAAATTTATTTGAAAAGTAAGAGAGTAGACACAACAAATTGCGCACACTCTTACTCACTTGTCCTCCGTTTATTGTATTGCAAGGTTCTTTATCTGGTTAAATTCAGGTAAATCTACTGAATCAAAATGTATGTTTTTAAGAATAGATTAAGTTATCTTGTTAGTATTTCTGACTAAAATGCAACAAAATATCTCCTTCTAACAGCAAAAAACATGATTAATCATTTTCGTGGGTGTTTGTGTTGGCTAAACTTGACCACGCTTGAGTCAAAACCCAGATCTCCAGTGTCAAAGTCCTTCGCTTGACAAATAGTCATGCTGATATATCAGCTGATATTAGTTTATCACAAACGTATTTGAATCAGTGGAAATGTTGGCTAATAAGTAAAAGAAAAATTGCAACAAAGCAATGCCAAAGATATGTTTGAAGAGTTCACAGTTTTTAACACAGTTAACATAGTTGTATGTGTTGAGTGGGCTTTATCTTTTACTTCAACGCTTATTTTATTAAAATGCTCTTTGTTGCGTGATGACCCCAAAGAAAGCAAGGGGCTAAAAACTACCATTTTTATGTTACTACACTAAAGAATGCTGGAGCTTTTTTTACTTTAGTGTTAGAGTACGACTCAGCCCACTGAACTACAACAGACCAATAATGATGCAATTGCACATTCACATTTTTAGGGCATAATTAGCCCGTTGACATGCTGGCATTGTTTATGGTCATCTCGTCAGTAAAGTAATGGTAGCAGATCTAATAGCCATAATTCATATGTTGCACTGATGAAGGGGCTGTATTCTATCCCTCTAGAACCTGACTGTGTTTATAACAGAAGTGACTGTAACAACACCTATTTTCTGTCCTCCTGTCCTGGATTGTTCACTGGAGGCAGCGTGGTTTGTTAGTGTCTTGTGGTGGCAGAGACAGGTAGACAACAGCCAGCGAGATGTAATGACCCACACCATCAATGACTAGGCCCCAGCAGTACCTCTGCATGGCTGAGAAAGAACACCTGTTATTATTGACAGAAGAGCTATAATAACCGCTGCTGCCTCGCACTCATCTTTGTCTCTGTCAATTGGACAGGCTGATGGTGTGTGTGCCAAGTGTTTGTATGTGTGTGTGTGTGTGTGTGTGTGTGTGTGTGTGTGTGTGTGTGTGTGTGTGTGTGTGTGTGTGTGTGTGTGTGTGTGTGTGTGGGGGGGGGGGGCTGCACCTGTGTCACCCACACACGTTTCTAACCTGTGTGCGAGGAGTGTTCACGATTTTTATCTATATTTATTGTGTTGGAGATTTTTATTCAGATTGTTTTAATCTAAATGAAAAACAGACAACGTTAGTGACTAGCTGGTGAACATATTGGAGCATTTAGCAACTAAAGAGACAGATATTTCCCTCAAGAATTAGTCGACCAAAAACAGAGCTAAGAGGAGAGTGAATATTTAACTAACATCCACCAGGTGACCAAAAACACAACTTCAAATGAAGGATAATGTTTCTCCGGAACTGCTGGATGTGTAGAAAAATATCTCTAATCACATTTAGTCAATCCTTTTTGCAGTAACAATAACAAGGATTTTTTTTATTATTTCTAAATAGGTTTATTTAAAGGAAGAAAAATCTCAGGAATTTGTCAGGAATTTTCAGAAATTGCTCCTGTTCATCTCAGTTTGTATTTGATTGACAGCAGCTGGCAGGCTGCCAGAGTGCAGGTGTTACACCGTAGGGGACGAGAGACAAAGTAAACAAACTCACTTCGTAGCCTGGATGTCATGGGCAGACAGCTGGTAAGAACCACACCAACATTTAAGAGTGTATCTTCTTAGGATTGAAATATATGGAGGCTGTCAGAATTTCTTTTAACAAATTGTTGAAGTGCAAAGTGCTCTTTATTTTCTAAAATATTTTAAAAAGCTATAGAAAAATGGCAAATGGCAATTTGATTTCCTCATGGCGGAAAACAGTTTTTACATTCGCTTTGCTTTTATGGAAAAAGAGTACATGCTCTAAATGGATTTCATTTTTTACGACACTTCAAAACTCTGCTTAAAGCTCGCTTGATGAATGAATGGAAAGCTGGTTATAGACTGGCCAGAGATAGAAAGATGAAATATTCAGCTCAGAAACAATTTTCAATACTCAATGTCTCCCTGAAGAATTTAATCTTGTTGTAACGTCTCAGTAAGTAAAAGACTGAATTTGCAACTTAAAGTTGCCAAAAAAAAGTTAAAGAACAGAACAATACAGTGCATCCCAGTACAGCTCACTGTCTTATAGATAAATTGAGTAAAGCCCAGAAGCCTATGATTATCCAAAACCCAGAGAGTTCATTACTTCAAAGTAGAACCTCATTAGTTTAGATTTGCCTTTCAAGTTCACTTTCTCTCAGGATCCTGACTTTAACTGTTAATTACTGTTCAATTAATTAAAGAACGGGTACCTCAGAGGCAGGTGCTGATAGCACATAAAAACTGATCAAGTTCAGCTTATTTCCATAATTTTGAGTAATATCACTACTGGGAATACAGAAGAAAAAATAATAGAGACAGTAGCCTATCGTCAAGCTGATGGGGCACACTATGAGCAAATATTCATACAGCATTCCCGCTGTTTGATGTAAATCTTGATTAAACATCACAGTTATTAATTCAAAGGCAGACCCTGAGTGGATAGTTAATTACAAAAGCTCTGTTTCAACAAGACTTATATACTTCCACAATTAATCAAGGCAGTCATTAACCGGGACACAAGAATGCCGGTCGCCCCCCTCTCACAAGAACTGACCTGCTTCAACAATTAATTCTGAAGGGAGGGGAGTATTTGTTGGGTCAAACCAAAGCTATGGGATGTTGAAACAACAGTCTTCAGCTAAAACTCACTGAGTTATAATGTTACAAGTGTAACTGAATTCAAATGAGTTTCTGTGTGCTTCGAAGTGCGATTTTTGCTCTCTGTCAGCCACTTTTCGTCCCCCCTGTCACCTCAGGTTGAAAGGATGAATGTGCGGGTTGGAAAAGAAAGATGTGAGCCGTACAGAGAAACAGACATATATACAGCCGTGCATGCTTGCCTGGGTGTACAGCGGCTCCATGCACACAAGTGAGCTGCAAGCTGTCATGATGATTTTACCTCCTCGTATTTCATGTTACAGTGCTGTTAAACGTGCTGTTGCTCAGCAGGGGAGAGCGATTACGTGCAAAGATTAGATAGAGGGAGAGGGAGAGATATAAACCTCAAGGCAAACCATCCAAAATCTCTGCATCATCTTGTGCATCATAAGCAAGCCTGTGGATCCAAACCTCCCAGCTATGGAATTTATCACTCAATGAGACATGCTCTTCTTCATCCTTGAATTGTGACTTTATGTCAAATGGAGAGAGAGGAGCTAGCCAGGCGCAGAGTTTCATTTACCTCTGCAGGGTCTCCTCTGTTCATCAACCACAAGGTCTGCAGATTTTTAGTCACAGGCTCAGTTTATTTGATGAAAATGTACACTGCAAACTTTATACTTATTCCTGTTTTTGCTGTGCTGTATTGAGCTCTGCTACAGTCATTTCACATCAAAGATAATCTTAGTGACATGATGCTATCATAAATGATAGCATCATGCGCACACTGTGCGGTTGCTAGAGCGACCACAATGAAACACAATTTCTGCATATTAACACCATGCTTGGTGTGGTACTCCTGATATAGGCGTGTATCCTTTGGAGGTGTTTTTTAAACTTTCTTTACAAAGCAGCCATAATTGGCACAATTGGCAAAATAAATTGCATTAAATGACAGGACTATACTTTATTCCATTAAAACTTATTTTATACTGATTACATGAGAGGGTTTCAAAAAGTTACGTTTGAGCCGGGTCCTGCGTACAAAAAAAAACATTTATCATGTTGTGTATGCATGGTAGAGTAACAAATAAATCTAGTGGAGTTAAGTGTTAACTCTATTTTCTTCTGAAATGAAGAGGAGAAGAAAATACCATAAAATGAATACTCCAGGAAAGTCCAAGTATGTCAGAATTGTTCTTAAAGGGATGGTTTGGATGTTTTGAAGTTGGGTTGTATCAGGTAATTAATTATTAATCATACTAATCTTAAATACTTTTATGTTTGGGTCATCGTCCTCAGCCCACTGTCTTAGTATGTGACCTTGGGCTTATTAAGGGCACTGTTACAATATAGTACAGTAACTTACTGTGGTTTTTGACTCAGATACTGTCAGAATTAGAATTATAACCCAGAGAGGTGTGGCTTCAAACCATAAAAACAAAGACGTGCTGGGGTCAAGTCCAGTTCAAGACTTTTGTTGCATGTCACTCCTGTTTTTGTCTTCCTGCTTCGTGTACAATAAAAGCAAAAATGCTTGAAAAATCTTCTGACTTTTTACCTAACACAAATCGATGAGTGGGCTCCTTCAGTCGAAATCCTCTTAGTGAAAGCATCAAATGACATCTCTTGTTTAAGTGATTTGCTGTGCGACAGGCTGGAGTGTATTAACATGATAGATTCTCAGAATGACTGCTCAAATCACATTTCTTTGACATGCCTTCAGGCAATTACAGGACAAAAGTACACCAAAAAAGCATTTACAGAGTTGAAGATGACGCACTTCTCACTAATAACCATTTATAGTGCTGCTGGTTTAATTATTATATTCTGATCAAATGCATTAGCCCATCTGAGCTCAGCTGAGTTTACAATGCATTCCTTTTGAGATAAATTAAGCCACTATTAACAATTAACATATTTAATTATTTAATGCAACCTCAATCAAGCTACAGTTGATCATTGTTCCCTTGATTCAAGCTTGACAGTAATGAGCATTGCTTCTGCAGTCCTTTCTGCTTTATTCCACATTTCCAACCCCGTCCCCCACAAAATTACATTCCCATTCAAACTAAACTGCATTCTCAATGACGTTTCAAAGGAAGCATATTTACTCCTGGATTATGGTCAGTTTTAATCATGTGATTTGCATCATAAATTGAAAAAAACAAAACAAAAGCCCAACAAAACTAATGATACTTGGTTATGGTCAGGCATCAAAACTACTTTGTTAGGTTTAGTAAAAACATCCTGGGTTGGCGTAAAGGTTTACTGTGTTGTAGCATTGCCAGTTGCTGTGTGTAAGCACAGAAATCAAACTTGTTGCAAATTAAAACTTTTAAAATAAGAGAGTGTATTTCATCAGTTTCAGATGCATATTAAAATGAGTCAACCTTGACTTTAGGTTTCACATGGGGCATGAACAGCGGCCGTGAGAGTCCTGTGTTTGTCACATCCATCCACCTGACCTACTCCCTAGATGGACTATAAACATGGTTATCTGGGAGAAAATAGGTTTCCACTAATAAGGTTATTTATAACGCACTTTTGTTGTAAGGGAAAGTAATTTTTTAGTAGACAAGGCTGACATTTAACTAATGGCCATTGCTATCTTCTGTATTTGAGACATTTCGCTTTTATTCGACTAACTTGCAAGGAATGTAGCCACACAATAAACATTGTTGCTCAGGCAAAAAACATGACTACTATGCGACAGTACCATTGCAAAGGTCAGGACCACAGTGCTACGAGAATATAAGAGTGACCGTAAAGTGACTAATCCTCAATATATTGCTTGTGTTGAATTTACAGTATTTATACTTTTGTCAGATTTTACGACTATAGATTGCCCGTGTCCTCAACCCCTTGACCGCTTTCTGTGCAGACCATGCAGTGCGTAGCTCTGGCCACCTTGAGCCAATGACCTCATCAAGGTACAACACAAAGGAACAGGAATGACAGGCTTTTCATTATTGCCCAGCCATTGTGCCGGAGGGGGAAATCAATTATAAAAACACGACTAACAGCAAAGATAACAGCAGTGTCCTCTATTGTGGTGGAACGAGCTAACTTTTTTTTTCCTCAAGGGTCTCTTGACCAGTCCGGCATCACCTTGGTGCAATTTGCTCCCCATCTCAAATCCCATTGCCTTTTGGAATTGGATTTACCTGACTCATTCACACAGTGAATGGACTCTCCGTCCACTGAAAAAAACCCAGAGATTCTGTGTGAAATTGCCTGAGGAGTCAGGAGGTTTTGGATTGGTCAGGTAGCTCGCTCTGTATGCCATTAACCTTCCAACAGGAAGAATGTCCTCATTACAGGGAAAGACTGGGGGCTTCTGGGGAGGGGGGTGGAAAAGGAAGTGAGAGCACGAGCTGGACACAAACACAAGTAAAGGGACATGCGAACAAGGATGTGAATGCTAGTGAAGAGAATTAATGTGTACTGTAAGCTTGGGGAAGAGGCTCATGATTCATGTGTCTTCTTGTAATTACAAAGTCAAATACTGCAAGAAAGATCCCATAGTATGAAGCCATCATTGATTATTTCATGGTTTACCAATAAAAAACAAACTTCTACTGGGGAAGAACACCACACTTCTGGGTTCATGAGGTCAGAAGGAATGCACCATTACTAGAATATACTGACTATATGTACACTATAACTAGAAATATAGGCACAGAAGCAAAACAAGTACATGTCTCACAGTGTCCTAATGTTGAAAATGCAAAACTGCAGCTGTCCTTTGAATAATAAACATAAATGAAAAATAAAAATAGGTCCCTAATATTGAAGGCTCTTGGCAAGCTCTGGGACCTTCATTCCCAGATGAAAAGCTTCTAACTAAGACAATGGCATCCTCTCACAGCTGGAAATTAGGCTCAATCAGCATGGAACCAAATCGACACAGATGCTCATTTCTTTAACAGTCACTTCAAAAGTCACAGGTTTTCAGTCACTGCAAACCCAGAACCGGGAGAACAGCAGCATAACTCAGAATACAGTTCTGCTAAACCATACACTCACCATTTTGGTTTAAACAGAGTGCAAACAAAGCATTTCCGGCTTTGATTTAGATCTATTTTAGAGCTTAATAATACCAAAGTAATGACTTCACTTATGCAGTGTGAGGTACAACATGTCCACTCTTGTATTACAGTCTAGTTCAATTGTCTAACTCTCATCAATGTTGGAAATCATTCTGCTGCGATACCAGTATACTTTATTCTACTCAATAAACAGTAGTACCAATCATGGCAACAGCACTAGGCTCTCAGCCAGACATGTTGGAAAAAAGCAAAACAATACATTAACACAAAGTTCTGCCAACATCCACAAAGCCCACTGCCAGTAAGAGATTAACAGTACCATGTTTTCCACAGTGAAGCATATTCATATGATAACCAGCCTTTGGTTTTAGAGAGAGCTATACAGCTGACGGCTCATCCACACCTGTGAGAATATATGCAGACAAGGACTCTCGTTATAATGTTCTGCAGAAATAGTTAACGTTTTGAACAATGACCCTGTCTATATTGACTGCATTTAATTTGTTTGGTGGCTCTCTCCGCCACCCCCACCCCCCCTGACCCATATTCATCAACTCGTCTGCATGTTCCTTTCAGATTTGTTGTGATTTGCTCCCATGAGGTCTGTTTGTTTGTTTCTTGCTGACGCCAGCAGATTATCAGACTGTTAGCCAGCAGCGTGTGCAACCTGGTTTGAATAAAGGATGATTTTTTTTTTCTGGCAAGCTTGCTGCGTTACGTCATCCACAGGGAAAGGTAATTGCCGGCTGAAACAGATAATTCTATAATCTTCTAAGAGGTAGCTCGCTGCCATCCCACCGGGAGAGTCCTGTCAGATTAATCAAAATGTTACCCATCAGCAGTGACTGAATGAGAGGCCGGAAGCCCCCAAAAACAATAGCTGTTTACCATTTAGAATTTGAGTGAGATCCGGATTGAAACCCATCATCAACTGTATGGCTAATTCAGGCTGACAGGATGTGACAGAATAAACAAAGAAGTTCAATACCACTTTACTGAGTGGAAATCCATCCAGAGTAATTTGTAAAAGCCTCAGTCAGTGCAATCGTTAAAAAAGGAAAATCTCACACAACCGTTAGTAGGTTTCATTTCTCGCAAAATTTAATTTCACTGCTGAACAATCGAGCACAGCCAAAGAAATCAATGTGATTTCCACTGTATTCTATCAAATTTTGGATACCAAGTGAGGCAATATGTTGTGTTTCTTATGGGCATTCAGTTCAATTAGCGCTGCTCCAAAGTAATCTGTGGTGTGGAAAATGTGCTGTGTGTTTTTTGATTTGCTAGGTCACTTACTTTTCACTCTGGTATTATCACATTATCAGTTTTTCACTTCACAGACTGGGTGTATTTGTCATGAAACAAACAGCAAAAAGAGCAGAAAGAACTGAAAGGTGACATCTACGAAAGACTAACATACCTTTGACAGGATGTTGTTGTTTATAGTCAATTATATCTGTTTTACAGGTAGATAATATCACATCATTAACAGTGTTTAGTGTTAATTTGCTATGTGATATAAAGTCAAGGCTTTCTCAGAGTTCTTGCATGTTCACAGCTTTTAAAAAATGCAATATTTCAATGCCGTCAAAACAGAAGTAAGTAGTTAGTGCAATTAATGTAATTCTTGGCTTCGTCTTGGTGAGAATATGACAGGCAAATTAGTTTTATTGTATATGTTCATACGGCACCGCTGATGTCAGTATAATCTGATCCAACACTCACACATACATCGAGGCACACACACACAGACACACAGACACACACACACACACACACACACACACACACACACACACACACACACACACACACACACACACACACACACACACACACACACACACACACACACACACACAGCCACAGGCCAGGCAACAAAACAAAACAGATGTAGGACTAATGACCCACTCGCAGAGTAAATGACAGTTGAAATAGGTTTAGAGCAATCTGGAATCAGATAAATGGACCTAATCTCGTTCTGGTTGGGACCCTGGACGGGAAATGGCTCCCGACACCTGAGACCCTGCTACACGTCAAGGCTCAATCGAGGCTAGCGGCCCAAGCCCATACATCTCCATTTTAGATGACAAGACACAAATCTGAATCCTCAAGCAGAAGAAAGGCTGGGAGGGTCAGTTGTGTTTTAGTGAGAGATTAAAAGGAGGAGAAAAAGAAGAGGCGGTGGTGGTCAACACAGATGTAATGTGTACCTTTTACTAGATAAAGGTGACAAGAAGAATTGCTCTGGTTTAGGCCTCATTAAGGCTAAAGGCTGACTAAAACCCAATCGTATTTCTGGGAGTGATGCTTATTTATTTCTCCTGCCAGAGTCGGTTGGAGGATTAAAACCAGTTTAATTTCTTCAAACCTCAAACATCAAGGGACAAAACA
The DNA here is from genome assembly GCF_027596085.1 of Anoplopoma fimbria. Classification (NCBI taxonomy): domain Eukaryota; kingdom Metazoa; phylum Chordata; class Actinopteri; order Perciformes; family Anoplopomatidae; genus Anoplopoma; species Anoplopoma fimbria. Next base: position 25,247,858 of record NC_072451.1, on the reverse strand, counting down.
GAAAAGCATGCATTCATTTTAGATCTGCAGGAAGCAAGCACATTAATCCAAAATTTTCTGTGTAACCATGAACCAATCTTTTCATTTCAGAGATATAAAGCAGAGGAATCCACATCTAATCCGCAAACATATTATTTATTTTTGTTGTTCTTTAATTGTAATAATCAAACATGTCACATAGATGAGAGGTGCAAACTGTCTACAAGAGACATGTAAATAACTAATCTTTAGTACTGCAATAATTAGTCAATAAAATGATAAATCGGTCAAAAAGAAGAATAAAAAAATAGTACGTTAAGTCATTTATTAGGCCAGAACTGCCTAACAAGCATTTACAGCTTTGATATATAAATAATTTTTTACATAATTTTACATGCCATTGTGTAGTTGAAATGCTTCACTGATCATTATTTAATCAAAATTGAAAAAAAATAAATTCTCAGAAAAAGCCCAGAGTCCTCCCCTCAGGGTCTGTGCAGAGTAATGGAGAGCTGTGGAGGACACGCCACCTGTGCTGGCAACGCTGTAAATGTGGCGCCTGTGATGTCAGATGACAGAGAAATGTCAGTCTCTAATATTCACCCCATCACCTTCAATCACCACCCAGGACACACCTCATAAGATGAGAGCCAGATAGCAAAGATCAAAGTTGGAAATAACTGGCAGGAGACTTGCTGGTAAGACAGGAAAAAGGGAGCACAGGTCCAGGAGGAGAGTGAGACTACACAAGAGACGGCAAACTGTCGGCCTCGGATATGAATCCTCACTGACATTCAGGTCAGGTGCATTTAATTTGCATCGTCACTGTTGATACTTTTAATGCTCTATTATTGGTTTACTGGCACGTCATGTGTTTAACTACCAGCTTATATTCTACTGTTTTCCAATGCCAACATTTGTTGCTGCCACCTTTGCAAATGATTACATACACCTCATCATTATGCAGTTTAATTTCGAAATTGTTGTCATGGTATGTACCGATGATTCCAGCTATATTTGATTCTCCAAAATACTAGAACAACAAAGGAAGAATAGAAATAAGAAGAAGGAGAAGGTGAAGATGAAGACAAGACTATAACAGCTATCGGTCACATTTCTTCATCAAACTTAGATGTTGGAATGATCGATAATACAATAAAATCATAGTTGCCTTCCATCTTTATCTTTTCTCTGACTGTAAACATCTTAGTGTTGAGGATAAACATGTGCAATCATACTAACTCCTACATGTTCCATTTTTTTTAAACTTAAGATAAACTAAGAAAAAGAAGAAAGAAAAAAACATTCCACATCTCCGCATTCTGCTATAGAAACTCTAATTATAGAATTATTTGACCACCTGTCAGTTTTTGGGGTAGATTTTTTACTGATGGCTTTAAAAGAACAGCTGGCTTCGACCCCAAGCTGTATGACTGAACGTTGAACTCGTTGAAAAGCTCCTCACATACAGACCCTCAGACCGGGCCCTTCTGATCATTCCAACATCTCGGTTTGATGAAGAAGTGTGACCCTGTTTCTGGCAGAAGAGTCAGACTTTGGAGCAACCTACCGGGGAGATGAGAGGACGAAACACCGATCCTTGTTTCAAGTTTCATCTTAAAACATATTTTTACAGAACCTGGATTTTTTCTGTTGTATTTCTCTTGTATTTTATCTCTATGAACTGCGAGGCACTTCACAAACTTTATTTCAAAAGTGCTATTCAAATAAAGCTTATTATTGGTGGTGGAATAATGGCCACCATTATCAAAGTACTGCAAAACCGCAGTTTGCACTTGTGAAATCCATTTTATAATCCGCTTATTGGAAAGTGTTGGTGCAGAGAGACAATAGCAATAATGGCAATTTTTCAAATGTAATTTTCAGTTTTCACATCACAGGGTATAACCAGACTGATAAACCATGTTTCATTTAAGCATACAAGACAAATATGCTGCGTTTATAGCATAAATCACCAACAACATGCCAGTGGCAGCAAATATGTAGGTGTTAACTGAATTAAAATGAGAGAAAGAGCATTTCATTGCTTTGCTGTGCGTCATTAAGATGTAAAGTTACATGACAGCTTGATTTGATCATTTGTCCGCTTTAACTTGAGTGATAATTGATCAAGAAACCTTTAAACGCACATCTGCACCGGGGAGATAACTCGACTTGATTTAACAAGGTTGGAGAAATACAAGGCTCACGGATTAATACAGCCATAAATCGAGTGTAAAAACGCAGTTCTTATCAGATACAGACACGGTGAAGTTGATTACTCCAGCAGAGCAGCTTCACCCATTATGCATCGGGGTTGACGACCTCTGAAACACTGTTTTGTTTATGATCAAGGAAAAGGACATATGTGCTCGGACTTTATACAGATTTGAACTATTATAATTCCTTTTACGGCTTCCTGTCTTGGCATTTTCCATTAGGAAGCCATGACACTTCAGAGACGTATTTAGACAGCTGGTGTGCGTTTAAAGATACGGATCAAATTTGTCTCATTCAACACGGGGATGGAGTTTGATATACTTTCATTAGCTATGTTGGCTCTGCGATTCGTCACACAGGAGGCCGGATTCAAGTGGTAATAGAGAGTGTGACACATGGGTATTATGATTCATTCTTTTAATTAAGATGATAAACATGACAGATTAGTTGTGGTAATTACATTTGAACATATGTAAAGACTGTAGATTACTCTATAGCTGCATGATCATGTATGCACAGTATGTGGCATTAATAAAGGAGCTTTAAAAAACTGACTCATTGGAAAAGCAAATATTTCCCGTTGTAATATAAGCTGCACATACTCCTTCTCCACACAAACATCAAGCAGAGAGGTTTGATGTTTGCTGGTCAACACTCAGTGGCTCATTAGCTTATGTTTATGAAAAGTGGGAAATGCTATCCTCCCCCATTTTCCCCCAGCTTTACGGTACTGCCTGTCTGCTAGAGTGCCTAATGTACAGTAAAGTATCACATTCCATGGCAAACAACCAGATATATTCCAGTTACTCATTAGAGATAAACAATACCGGGATGATCACTAAAGACTAACATCACCCTCCGAGCTAATTGCAGTGGAACATTCAGCCGTCTGGAGGAAATGGACGACAGTTTGAACGCCATCTCAGAACCTCCCCTCACAGAACGAGACGGGAAATCACAGACTCGGGACAAGACATGTGACGATCGTAAAAAAAATCCGAGCTTCCTCCAATTTCACGGCAACGATTCTTGCATAAAGTTTAAGGTGACAGTGTATATACACATTGACATCAATGTCACTTTTTTCCTACCGGTTCATTATAATTAATCGCATATCTCCAGGGCACATGCAGAGAGAGCAGGAGAAGGGAGTCAAAGGCAGGACGGCTGTAATCTGACATTGATGTACAGCAAAAAAATGGAAGTCCTTGTTCACCTTCCCTTTGTTCCGGGGAAAGGGAAGCGGTGTGTGAAAGGGTGTAATTAATGAACCTACAAATAGCTCCAGTTTCGTTTAATGACAATCTATGTGTTAAGAGGCAGTACCCTTTGTTACTGTGGGTGTGGGAGCGCTGGCAACGCTGGCTCCCAATAGAGTCCTGACAGGTAATTTCTGCATTTTGAAATGGTAATGAAGCAGAATGCATCGCTGGATTGCACCTAAGGGACTCACATGTTGAGCGTCCTTCAGGGTGTTAAAAATGTAGCGCTCTTGATCATCAACGAGGCCACTGGCAACACAGTATCAGCGGGTGAGAAGGTCGAGAACTGTGTCTTTGTGACTTACCCCTGGGCTTCGCCTATGCAGCCAATTTCTAATTGCCGCTTTTAAACGGGGCAAATGAGGCTGGCATGACGAATCGCGTCAAAACAAGTCTGTAGGCTGGCGCTCAGTTAATTTGTGGGACACAGAGATGTATTTGGTGCCAGGAAGAGCTCACGCGTAATGAATATCATTTCCCAGGTAGCAACTTGCAGATGATGTATTACTGCACACTGTGCTCAGTGGCATTGCACGACAAGCAGACAGCTCCTTGTCTCATTTAAAAGGAACCTGGGCAATGCGGTGTCTACACTGCTACTGCATATAATGGGTGTTATAAAAAGGGAACATTAGTGGCTTCTCCTTTCAATAAGATGCTATGGCTTTTATGTTGTATCAGACCGTTACCATAAATTAGATGCTTTCCTCATCAGAGAGAGATTTAATTAATTCTTCACATCAGACAAAATTGTAAGACCATATCTTTGTCTCTCATCTGTCAGTCCAAAAAAAAAAAGTTTCTGGCACCATCGCTGCCCATCTATTTTCACAATATGCTTATCTCAGTCCCTGAAAGATTCTCATTGTTCTTCCGCTAATCCTTCAAATCTGCAGCGTGACTCAGAAGTTAACCGCACTCTCTTGTGCCAATACAATCCTGTTCTGTATTATCCTCCGACAGGAGCCACACGTCACTTTTCCCTCTGAAAACAATGCGCCCGAAATGACTCCTTGTCTGCCAAACAGATGATAAAGTGCCCAGCTGTGAGTTCTAATAATGCTCGCTGGCAAACACGAGTCAAAGGAGCGGTGAAAGATAGAACGACGCACTTTGTTATAATGAAGCTCATTGTCTTACACAATGGCGGGTGACCCGATACAGAAATGGTCTGCTTTGCACGGTGAGTCTATTTGTAGTTCCCACCTCTGTTGTTTAAGTAGGACAATAAATGAAGGGCCTATGCGCTGTATTTTTCTTTGTAACTGGAAATATAATAATTAGTAAAGTCTACTTAGAGTGCACACTTCTCCTGGATAACCAGGAAACGCTAAAATTAGCTGTGTTACATGAAATGCATTTCACTGATAGCTAAGTTATTCTTGATTCTTTACCAGACACAGTCATTCGACCCTTCAATTGAGATTAATCCATGGGAATGTAACATTCTTCAGGAGGGGTTGGCCGGCGGTGGTCGCATGTTAACCTTCACGTCTCACAGGAATTTAGTCATTATGGTAAAGAATGCTGGCAGCCGTAATACAAAATCATGGCAAGCTGTGACATTCCAACACAAGTGTGGGTGCTTTTTCAGCATGGCCCCTAATCTCCAAGGTCTATTTTGGACATCGCATCGGTCTCCAAGGTCCCCTTACTCCATGTCTCGCTATCTCCATCTGACCAACTGCACACTGTCACATAATACACTGCCTGCCTTTAATTACTGTCTGGAAGTATCAAGGTGAAGGGTCACACATTCCACTTGGGAGCCTCTTTGTGCATGTGTGTGCCGTATGTGTGCGTGTTGGGAATGTCTGGACTCAAATGAGCAGAATGGCCTTTGTATGACGGCTGGAGTATTGAGGGAAGTGGCGAATTCCACAACACATTTACCCTTTGCTCATCACGTATCGCACATCATTGACTTGCAACTACATCAGACCCCCTCTGACCTGTTTTAGGAGTGTAAATGGTTCGCAGAGAGCCACAGAGGAAGCACAGGGAAAGTGTCGGGGGTGTAATTGCAAGTGTGTAATTTAAGTATGAGACAAAATTCTAAAATGATATCGGACACAATTTAATCCGCTGTGATATGCAGCCCAAAGCCAAAAAAAGGTTTGTTGTCCTTGAGGTCAAAGCCCTCGCTATCCCCCCGGGGCTCAACTTCTACTTTCCCTGACAAGAGACAAGATTAGCCAGCTGTACTAGAGACCAAACCGCTCTCGGCAAAAAAAGCAGCTAATTTGAGCTCTTATCTGAAAGGGAAAAAGGTACAATTATTTCCATATGGAGGTAAAGGCCTGTAGCTTTTGTGTTAAACAGGGAAAACATCTCCACAAGTGTATCCTACAACCCCACTATCTAAACTGCTAGGCCAATGCTGTGTGAGGGTGGAAACATGGAAGCTAGAGTTATGAATAAACCCCTAACACCACACCCTGTCATTTGATCACAGATATGATGGCATAAATCAGCTGCTGGCCTTTCATGCTATCTCAGTCCGTCCTGGCTATAAATTAAAGCAAACAAGCCTAGGTATCCGGCTCCAGCAAATAGGTTTGCCGTCTATTTCTTTTCTTTTCTTTCATATCTTGCAAGTTGTTATGCGTGATCATAAAATTCAATGACTAAACATAATAGCGTTTTCATGTTGGGAAGACAGCCAAGCACAAGGGTGGATTTGAATACACTTTAGCTGAGATTTAGCAGCTTTGCCTTCAACACTGTGACTAGAATAATTTTTTATCAAGTTTTTATTAAATCTTTCAGAGTCGCCAGCGCAATTCAACACAGGCAGAAATAACATATTGTTAAATGCTGATGCACTGCTCCCCAAACAAATAATCTGGACAAAAACAGGCTGTTCATCATGGGATCTGTTGACTAGACTGTCTCAGACCATTAAGCAGATCCCTGAGATATTGATTACTAAGGAGGGAGGGACGAAAACATAAAATGCAAATGCATACGATGACAGCAAGGTGCAGGGCAACAATGCACATCCACTCAATCAGTGAAAAAAATGATGTAACACTTGATGATGGAGCAAAAAAGAAATGACAAATTTCACACTCACAGTGAGGAGTTGGACATTTTCATTACAAGAAGGTGCACAATAGGACATAAATCCCCCACTCACTGGTCATTCAATACAATATGCATATATACAGCCTCTGAATTATAAATGATGCACTTTTAGTGAAACCATGACGGCATCTATTGATTAAGCCTTTTACATCTGTCATATGATCCATAGATTATCACATGATCTGCACAGATTAGCTTACTCCCAATACTCCTCTGGCGAAACAACTGAGCACAGGAACCTGCCATCTAATGTAAAATGTGTTGGATGTTTTTTACTATTCAGTTCCCTTGACCTTGACCATGTTGAAGACAATATGCAGCTGGTAAAGAAGCATACACTATTAACAGGAACAACAAAAATATACAGAGTATGCAGCTACAAGTAACAGCGAATTCGCAAGCAGTGGATGGTTTACTGCCGTGTCAGTTAGGACTGCAACTAAGGAATGTTTTTATTATCAAGCCTGCTTGATAAATTACTGAAACATTAATCTACCACTTTGGTTTGGTTAAGTTAAGTTAACTAAAACAACCTGGTTAAGATATGCTCTGATCTTGTTCAAGAGATAAAATAAAATAATCCTTTATTATTCCCATGATATTACAGCAGCATAGCGGATAAAAAAGATTAAAAAAAAGGATAATAAAAAAAGGATAATATATAGTAATCACACAGTAAAGGTATATTAAATAAGTAAAAAACATAAATAAAAATACAAAAGCTAAAATATGATATAACCAGACTGAATGGTTGTTAACAGATTATGTATTACTCATTACACAACAGTGAAGAAATCAACAAACAAAAAATTACATTTATACGACTGGTGTTCCGTCACTGGCGCTGTGCTAACTGTTTGCCAACTCAAAAGTAGAAACTTAGAACAACAAGTGGCATTTTGTTTTAGTAAAGCTGCCTTTAGCCAATTTGATTTAAATTCTGTTGGCCGTTTTGCAATTTCACTGAAAATTATAATACGTAAACATGTCAAAAGATCTACAAGCAGAAGAGGGGGAAACATCTGAAGTAGCACTGTACATGCCGTTCTCATACAGACAAGGGAGGGACGATAACAAAAAAACTATTTCCTGTGAAGTCCCATCTTGCAGATATAGTACAGTGTAAAGCTGCCACTTTTTTTTACTTATCCAACCAAGGCTTAGGCACCTTCTCTCCCACTGAGTTGCCTTATCCTCCTCAGGCATCTGTTTTTGAAGCCATGCAGCTTAAGCACAGATTATTGGAGAGTCCTAGAGTTCTCGCCGCGAGGGCACAAAACAGAAGTCCTAGCTTGAATTTTGGCATCAGGACCCGCATCCAGTGACTCGCCGTTATCAGCAACATATCTGTTGGGCTGCTGAGACAGCAAGTTTGCTAACATTGCCACCTTGACTTATCTTAGCGTTGTACTTTTCTGCTCTTAGGGGCAGCAACACCTTAGATCGAGTGCCCAATGGGTTTTTACGCTGTACAGTAACTCCTCTTCCATTTGGGCCTTTCGCTCCCTTCTTTTGTTTTATTAGTGTGTGATACATTGGTGTAAATGTGATGTAATCAGATAGTGGTCTTGTACTTTCATTACCACTTTCATGTCTTCAAGAAACGCTGAAACAGCTTCTGTTGTAGACGGTGCTGTAGTAAATGCCCACTGGCATTTATTACCCAATCACTACTCACCTTAATCTAATTTAGTGGGATGTAGTGGACTCTTTCACTTTAGCCCCACCCCCCCTCTCATTGAGCCAGGCTCTGGTAAAAGGCCTCTCGTTCTCGCATTCTATTGCCAGGCTTTTCATCCCACAGACAGATACAATGTTCCTGAAGCCCTGCAGCGACTGTTCTCACGCTTTCTCCTTCACAGCTCTGAAAAAAGGGGGAAAAAAGGAGGGTCTTTTCTTGAGCCCTTTCTCTTTCTATCCCGAGGACAAGAGGTTTGAAGTGTTGATGGAGGGGTGGCAGTGATCCAGCCCCTCAACCCCACCCTCAAGTGTAGCTGCGACCCTGCACGGCCATGCTTGCTCCCCAGTCTAACCAATCGCTGCAAAATGCGCCGAATAAAACTGTCTTTTTTTTTTAAGCGAGCCAAAGTGAGTAGGGTGCGAATCGGTAGCTCTGACACAGTGAACGTGCATGGACTACCAGCCATGATATTTAAACAGAGATTAAATACACACTGTTACATTCTCCAGCCTCGCACAATGACAGCACCCCTCATCATTATCTGCTATTTCCAGGAAATATAGACTGCAGAGAAGCCCTCCTGAGGTCAGGTCTAACTATGTTCATATCTGTTGATTATCTTTTTTTCCCCTGTTGTTCTTTCTGATTTACTTACCTCCTCTTTTAAAATCTAATTTGAAGTTTCCTTGCATTTGCAATTTCTACTCTCTACACGGCACCAGCAAGTGGGAAGCCATCACTGGACCACATGCTGCGCGACTACCAATTCAAACTGGTAATTCCTATGCAAATCTCGTATTAAAAGTAAAGCCATTAGGCTTAATGCATTGGAAACATTCAAACATCAAACACTAATACCTCATCTCCTCTAATCTTGTGGAATAGTTGACTTGTTGACAACAGACTAACAGAGAGGATCCATGGTTATTAGCCTGTAACCTCAGACTTTAAATGTGGTTTACTTCTAGGGATGGGTGGGCCCACTGCCATCAGACCATGTTTGCTGTGATATTTCCCTCTGTGTGGCTGTCAGTGAGTGTGTACTCAGCAGGGAGCAAAACTCTAAAGTAGAAGCCAGCCTGAACACCATCTATCTACCCACAATGCCTAATTTTGCTTTCAGTTTCCCCTCTCGTCTTCACATGTGGCAATTTGCATTCAGGACAGAAGCATGCGAAAGTCTGATTTGGTCTGATTTCCACTGATTTTGTTCAAACCACAGCACTTAGTGGATGCTGATTGCAGTTCAGCTTACCACTAGACACTACCATTGAAAAACTAGTTACTGTTAGAGTAATTTTTGAAAAATGCCCTGAATGATATTAAAGAGCATATCCCATAAGAAATTTTAAGCAATCAAACTCAGTCTATGGTAACAGATTGCCCTTGTGGTTGGTGTGACTGTGAAATTAGATGTATGGTCTATAGTGAGGCTGTTGAATGAACAAAATCAATATATGTGTGTCTGATATAGTGTGTTGGATTCAGAAACACCTCTACACACCATTGTTCGGAGCAATTTTTCATTGTCATTTTTGCGAGACATGACATTCACAGCACACCTACGACAAAAGGCTTTTGTGCCTCTTGCAGTTGACTGAAAATACTTCGAGGCAGCTGATTTTGATAGAGATATAAGCGGTCATTCCTCTACCTACTCATAATGTTATATTATTAACCAGTGCTGAAAAGAGCAGTCACATCCTTTAATTTAGCGAATGCATCAGTACAACAATAGAAAAAGACACAATTGAAAGTAAAAGCCTAACATCAAAGATTATGTTGAGTATGAAAATATTAAAAATATTTTAAAAAATGTACCATAGCAACAAATTAAATATTGCTTTTGACATTTACTTGGAAGTAAACCTTGGGCTCATGCTGACTGGCAATCATATCGTCATTAATAATCATACAATTTTTGTTTTCCCCATGTCAGTACGTAACACTGCCCGGACGCTGCAAACAAAACAAGGGGCAGCTAAGTAAACTAAAAAATGTATCTGAATCTTGAATTGGTTTGGTTTCATTAATCAATTAGAAATACATAACTGGCATTAAATGGGATATTAAAAGACGCCTAATTATTCCTGGCAAAAGCTTCATAATGTGCATTGCACGGGAAGTTGACATTATTAAATGCTTGAATTAAAAAAATAAAATAAAACTAACTGTAAATACTGTACTTAAGTAAATGTGCATAGTTACTGTATTAGAGATCTAACACCATAAGATGTATACCCACTGCAGTGCGGCTATTTGAAATTGTTTCTACATCTGGCATGTAAAAGGCATCGAGATCAAAAATGCACCAGAGATGAAACGAGAGCACATCCATCTGTGGCGTATACTGTACACTGTACACTGTAATGGAGCAGCTGTAATGCCTCCCTGTACCAGACAGCCCTGCATATCCCATCTCTATTAATATGCAAACATCTGCCTCCTCTCTTTACGAGGTGTGAATTTTAAGTTTCCTCAACAGCATCTGCAAGCCAACAATGCTCAGTTGGGGTTTGGCTTTGCTAAACATTTAGCAGCTGTTGACCCTACGGATGATGGCTGTGTGGAACAGAGCGCCGTCAGAGATGACAACAGTAACCGTACTGGTCCTCTGCGTGCACTTTTAAAGGAACCTCTTTATCCATTTCTATGCCTCGAGCAGATAGGCTGCTCAACGAGGGGAAGTTGTCTTATCGACAGATGTTGTGTTAGGCACGTTGAGGGACCTTTTAAAAGCTTTGTTACCAGAGTTCAACTCAACAGTTCTGAAAAAGTAAAGTTGTATTTAGTTGGGTCTGTCTCTGGCTACTAGCTGAAACTGTTTTGTCAAGGTCACGTTTGCTCCTAGACATAATCACATTGTGCTCTTTTCTTTCCCGGTTGATGAGCCAATGCGTTACTGACAAAAGGCAAGAGATTGAAGACGAAAAAAGCTTTGTTGTATCTTCATTGTGAGAAAGCAATACAAAGGGGCTCCATTCACCGGCCAGAGTGACAAGCTCCTGTTCTTTAGAACCCAAAGGAAAAATCGATACTGTGTGAATGTAGCTCTGTGTCCCTCCACCCATCTAACCCCTCTATTCTGTCATTTCTGTCTCAGTTCGGAGAGTTTTGTTTGCACTCAAACCAGCTCCACTTCTATCATCCACCCCTCCCTTCACCACGGCGTAGATCTGCATCATTGGGTCACAGCCTTCACCCACAAACAAGACGCAACATTCCACGTACTTCACATTATGGGAGCACTCCAAGCTCACTGCGTAAATCATCAAGATGTGATGAGCATGCAGAGCTTATTAGCAGGTCTGTTAACTGATTGGAGAGAGATTCTGCTATTTTGTTGATAGGTATTTTCTGTTTGTTTTTCCTGCTGATTAGATACCTAAATTCTCGACTCTCCGGGTTTTGATGATGATGAATATGATGCACAACCAGCATTTCAGGCTTGAGATCAGTATGCTAATTTTGCATTTGAGATGAGGTAATTTGGCCTAATGCATTGGAAACATTCAGATTTAACCCTTTCAAGGACGCTAACACAAATCTGATTGAATGGGAGAGAGAGAGAGAGAGAGAGAGAGAGAGAGAGAGAGAGAGAGAGAGAGAGAGAGAGAGAGAGAGAGAGAGCAAGTAAAGCATTGTACAGCAAGGGTTAAATAAAGAGAAGAAAAAGAAAAACCAAGACAGATCGGTAGAGAGAAAAAAATAGTCAAATAATAGCTAAGAAGGTCCCGGCTAAAACAAGGGGAAAAATAGCTCTCTGTGTTGTTTGTAATGACTCTTTGATCCTATTATTTGCATATGAGAATAAGAATTCCACAATATAAAGCTTCTATAGAAGACAAGGGATCATGGCGACAGAACCACTTAAAGGCTTTTAATGTCAAAGTTTTGAGTTCGTTTACAGCAAAAAAAAACCTGCAACAATTACAAATAGGCACAGGAAACATATATTAGTCTGTCTCACTTAAAGCCCAGCCCATGTCCCTATTTGAGAATCTACAGGATTAACAGATGGAGACACCTGAATCTGTAAACGGCTCTGTGGGCTCCAGCTGTGAGCCCTAAAGTGCACCCTTACTCCAGTAAAATCCCTTTGGTTGCAGTCGGTGTCCAGGGAGTTGATTCAGTATTCAAGGGATTACAAGGGTTAAATGAGATCAGAGATCAATGAAAGTTTGAATAACTTTAAAAATGATCCAAAATATTCAGGAAATTTAAATTTAATTTTGTCAAGACTACTATTTCCAACATGAAGAATTAACGTTGATGCTTAGTTTTCTTGAAGAGTGTGGGATGAATCTTTCAGGATGAAAAGCTCCAAAATAGAAATGTACTTTTTAAAGAAATTACAAAATTCAGTTCTGGTCGTTGTGGAGGAACTATAAGGCATTTGATTTCATCATTCCGGTGTTTATGAAAGTACCTTTGTATTAATTGTACTGTGTGTTTTGAGGTGCTACCTTCTTTGAATACAGGAATGCCATAATAGAAAAGTTTCTGCACCATAAGGTGCTTCAGTTGAATGGCATTGTATTCCTTGGCGGTTATATGGCCGTGCAGAGCAATCATCACATCTAATGCTGATCACTGCAGGTCCACCGCCATGTTTAACAGCTGGTAACAGCTTTTTTCAATCCACATGAAAGAAAAATAGAAAAAATGATTCTTTAGTGCATGAAATGTCATTTTCTTTCACTGCAGATGAGTCCATGTTTTATTCTTCTTAGACAAGGTTATGTCTATTTCTTAGAAAAGTTAATACAATTATTTGTCAAATTGGCAACTCTGCCATCTGTACCAAGCCTCCTGAGCTCACGAAGCTGTTTTAGCTGAGATTTTGATACAGTTCTGTTTTTTTTGAGGCAGTATTCTTGTGTAGCAATTGTTGTGTTAAGTGTCAGTGTGTGTAAACTGAAGATCAATGTTCCTCTTTGCTGATGCAGTTTGACAGTCTTTAGCAGATGATTTGAGGCCTGTACATCTTTTTTGTGTCACATTTTGCAATTTCCTACCTAATGTTTCAGCTATTGGAGCATTGTTACGCCTCTATGAGACTCCTGTTTATGCCATTTATCTTTGAAGATATTAAAAACTTGAATATAAATTGTTGATGTCAGACTTTTTAAAGACAAATGAGACATCTTACTGGATGGAGCTGACTTTGAAATTGTGATTTATTTTACCTCCCACTTTCAGCGTCTGTGGAGATGAACATGATTCATGTTTCGGATATGACAGTCATGTCTGTCCTTCCTTTGACCTGATGCATGCCTGCCTTGTAATTGTGGCGCAGGCATTTTTAAAAGAGCTTCTTTCCAATTCTCTGAGGAGGCCAAGAACCACCAAGGGAGTTTCCTCCTCAGAACACCACTGATCAGAAACCACATCAGATCTCATTGAATTTCACTGAAACACAGTTAAACAGATGACCTAGAATTAGCCTTTGAAATGTTAACAATCTGGGGACTGAAATAGCCTTTCAGAGATCCTATTTTTGCCCTAAGCTCTGGTTTAGATTGATAGTGGCTTAGATCTCATCAGAAGAGCTGTGTTTAGTGCAAACATTTGTGTTTGTTTATTTGGCCATATGTTTTCTAACCTCACAAAATGTCCCTTTTCAGTTCCAGTAAACAGACTTAACCAGAACATCCACCCAAAAACACATTATATTACTCTGTGTCCCTTTCATATTATCAAAGTATGTTCTTGCTGCTACTTTTCATTGACATACAATCTAGGTTTTCTTTCTTGATGAGTTTGAACATTAGTCTGTTTTTTTTCTTTTGTTTTGCTAATGATACAAATTAGCATGTTCATATTTCATAGCTAAACTGTCAAATCTCTCTAAAGAAAAGGATCAACAACAAAATGAGACAGCATGAGGGTCAGCATGAGTCAGTTGCAGAGAGAAAAATGTGTCTATGATCATCTGATGTGTGTGGTCTGAACATTAAGCCACTGCTTCATCATGGGTGCAAATGTTTTTCAAAATTGTGGCAACTGGCCTTTTGATCTCCCAAATTAATTAGCTGACCTAGCTGCCTCAGTCGGTCTGCAGAGTGCAGCGTTGATGTTTAGGAGCTGCCTTAGTTCAAAGGAATTGAAGCTGATCACTGATAAAAAATGTTTTTTTATTATTTAATGCTCTGAGCTGAGAATATGGACATGATTAAACGTGTCATCACTGGTGAAACAATGATTTCTAGGAGAAAATTTAGCAAAGTCTGATTAACTTTCAGTAGGGAGGAAGTACAGATTGCTAACAAATTAAAGAGGGAAAAAAAGAACAGACTGAGTCTTAGTAGGCCACCAGAACAGCTTCATTGCTTCTTGGCATAGATTCACAGAAGTCTCTGAACTCTACTGGAGGGAGGAAACGCCATTCTTCCAAAACAAATTCACAAATTTGGTGTTTTTAATAATGGCGTGTTCAGGGACAGGGACCTTTGTGCCTTGTTGATGATGTTTTTATGTTAAAAGAGACAATTCAGAGGATATAAATGTTTCACGATTTAAAAGTTTCATCATAAGACAATATCAATCGCTCTGAATTGGTGGCCGTAAGATTCTCCAAATCTAAGATTTGTTTAGATACAATTTTGGATTTAAACTTTTTTTTCAGCATTGACATCTATGCCATCAGCAGAGCATTGGTTTTAATGTCATGTCAACTGTCATTTACAATTTCAGAATATTTTTTTTTAATGATAGACTATGTGGCATCCTGCTTTTTATTTGGGAGAATATCACACTAAAGCAATATGGTCCATGTAATTAATTTTACCAGTCTATTGGAAACAAACAAAGTTAAACAACAACAAAAAGTTCCACGAGCTGTCTCCGAGTTTAGGGGGGGACGGGACGGGACACCTGAATGCATCAATGACTCCCTGTCAGTGCCCACATGTTTTACCATACATTGATGTAGACACGCAATTGATATTATACAGAGATAGCAGCACAGCTGAAAATCGCCAGACAGTTAGCTGAGCGCTGTTTTCTTTACCAGGGCGGGTTCTGTTGGTTACTTCAGTCTCTAAATCTTCTGCAGCCTGCAATCTGTAGTTTTTATGTCAACCACAGGTTTGCTGTTTCCAAAACATGTAAGGTCAAAATGTTGCCACACTGTTGACTACAGGGAAGCAGGAGGATTCTAAGAGATATGTTGTTTTTTCATCATCTCTGACTCCAGCAGTAACCATAGTGTCTCGTAAAGTGCAGCTGCAGGCTTCTTGTACACCAACCTCTGTTGTCTTTTAAAGTGTGTTAAACGTGTTTTTTTTTCTCCTGGTCTTTGGACACATGCAATTAGGTGAGGGTGGAGAGAAAAAAACTAGGATAATACCGGATCCTGCTTTTGATTTCGCAGGTTCAAATGAAAAGCTCATTTTGATCAATTCTTAAATGTAGAATTACAATTTTGCCACCTTTTCTCTGAATAATTTTGCAGTGATTCTTCCTTAGCAAGGCTTTAACTATGGGTCTCTTAAAGATACATGACAATGTTTCTGCAGGTCTAGGCAGGAAGGGTGTTAATATGGGTGTCCAAAAGGTTGCAAAGGTTTGCAGAAGAGGCGACGTGTGGATCTACGCTTTAAGCAAGCTGTTTGGTTGATCCAACTCCAGTTAGGTGCTTGGTTTGAGATGGAAAAGTAGAAACACAAGCGTTTTACTCAAAATCTGTGCAAGTATAAAAGAAACAGCCACACCAACTTATAAATCTTTGAATTATCCCTGCTCATGTTCGCCTACATGCATCCCAGAGAAGCACGTTCCACATGACTCAAACCATGCCAGGAAGAGCCTCCTGTATCAGTTATGCTTCTCTATACATTTTTTCAGGTTTTTCCTTTGATTTGTCACCTGTTTGTATGTTGTTAAAGCTATGTGTAAACAGGGTCCACCACCACTTTTTTGAAGAGAAAGTCAGTGGTCATATTATTCCAGCAAGCAATGCTGCCCTGAGGCTGTATCTACAAGCCTGCTGAACTTATCTCACTAGTCTTTGATTTAGTTACGACATATGGATCATCAATTTTGAAAAATGATTTTGCTCAGTCTGGAAACATCAGCCTGAAGTTAAACAGTGGCGCCATCTTGTTCTCTGATGATTGACAGCTTTCTTTTGCAAATAGCATAAACATAATGTCACATACCCATTTGAAAGACATACGGTGCCCTGATAATGTTCCATTTTCCAATCCAATGAGTCCAATGAGCATTTTCCTATTTATGGCACTGTGTTTTCTGATTTGAGTGGATATGTGAAGTATTCACTAGCAAAGGTAATGGGTTCTGTCAGCGCATTCTTTCTCCAACTACTTATTACCCTCAATTCACCTTCAATATCAAAAGACGTCATTGTTGAACAAAAATACAACAGCAGACTTTCTCAAATGTCCCTAACACAGCTTCAATCAAAACAAGTCAATATACATTTACATCCATGCTCCCAGGGAAAGATTGAGGCCCCCAATTTTATGTTCAGACTACGTGGGGGAGCTCATGCCGTCCAAAGAGCAAAAGAAACATATTCAGTCCGCATGTGTGTGAGATGGAGATCTGTTGATGGCAGAGTAGAGGAGGTTGGTGTGGGAACATGAGAAGGTTGTTAAGCTGACTACTTTAATCTCAATTCATCAAATCTCGGTGACAGACGCTGCTTTGAAAATAGCTCCAACAGAGCTAATGAGCGTGTTAGGAAAAAAGGGGTAGAAAAAGAAAGAAAAAAATAATTATTGTCCACATACAGGCCACTTGGCATTAAGGCATCTGAAGTAGTGATTTATTTTGTTGCCCGGTGATTGAGGTTGAGGGATATCTCATTAGGTCTTATTACATGTGTGAGCACACAGCGAAATTGATTCATTGACGTGATGACCTGGACGCTCACCAGTGGTGTTCAGGTCACTTCTACAACTGTGATTGATCAGCTGCTTCGGGTAACTTGACAGACTTCACACAAATAGATCCCATAGAACAGGATTGAGAAATTGCTTTCACGAACAACAACCTCATTTTTACAAGAAAGAAAGCATGTTACTGCAGATGTGTGTCAGTGATCAAAAAAGATCTGCTTTGTTGGTTACGTTTATAGTAACATGGTGTCACAGGTAATTTGTAAGAAGTCATTCATTCTGCATAACTGCCTGCTTTGAATTGTCATGCTCCACTTTGAGTGTCACTGATAAGACCATATGCTTGCTCAAAGAATAAATGTTAACGTCATCTTCAACGGAGCAGTTAGAGCAGAAAAGAAAGAGGGAAAAAAAGACTTATTGCAGTGAGCCCATCATATCAGCAGAGATTCTGCCAAGATGAACGGCTCCGTCCCAATAAATTGTATTTTTGTGTCAGAGAAACACGTGGGACCCTTGCCTAATGTAGCGTAAAAGTCTCTTTTGTGGAGCCTCCAATTCATTGTACCAGCCTGTCAAAGCTAAACTAGGGAAATGGAAGTGAACAATAGAAACATAAAGGCAAGAGAGGTCAGGGCGTTGAGCTTGTTCCAGGAAACAACATGTAGTCTTTTATAGAAGATGACAATAACAGCTTGACTGACACAGTCATATTTTTATCAAGATTATTCTTAAGAAGTATGATGTAGAATGTATCCAACTGTGTCAATTTTGGGAGTATATGTATAGCCTTTAAGTTTTAATTGTAGATAAAACAAACATTGAATACGGTGACTACAGTGCTACGCTTCTGCAACACTCTGTGTCATATCATAAATTTCATGCTCCATGCAACAGCATCTTCAATCACCAACTGGACTTGTGCAAACATGCCAAATCGATCTTCGCAGCAAATGTGTTCTTAATATTGTCATCTACAAACCCTCAGCAGAATAACACACCTCTTAATGGATTTCAGACACACAATGCATGCAAGTAACAAAACATTTTTTTTTTCCATCTGAAATATAATTAAAGAACTTTAATCCAGGAATATGATTCTTGCGTCAGAATTCAGTCAGCCACATTAACTCGTTGAAAGTAATAAGCACCAAAACAAACTGAATCTTGTCCAACATGACCCCCATTACAATTCCAATTTATTTCCCCACCCACAGTCTGAATCAAATCGAACCTTTTGACCAGGCAGATAGAAAAGGACTGGTAAACAAACAAGATGTTGCACACTTCCCCTCATTAAATACTGAGAGTTCATTGAAAATCAACAACGTATTGATGGAAACATTCTACATGTTGCCAAAGAGGCGGCTTAAAGGAATTAAACTTGAATTGCTTGCTGCTGTTGAATTGCATCTTTAAGTCAGTGGCTTAATGGAAACAGTCTTTCTTTTTCACTGAGGATCATGGCGAAACTACGAATCCTGCAGCCTATAATATCACTATAAGCAAGTACATGGTAGCTCCAGATCCCATGCTTCTGGTATTCCTTCCTGTCCTTATTATTTGAATATAAAACCCATCAGCTTAGCTCGACATGCAAGACGGTGTTCTTTGTTGTGGGTGATTGCCGCCATGCTTGGGACTGATACGGTTGTACGCCTTTATTTCACCCGGCACTCCAGTGGGTCCGTTGTGATTCAACAGTCATTATCAATGCCCAACACATGTCGGCCTGCCTCTAACTCTCCTAGTAGCACACTGACCACAACAGGGAACCAAACACACTAATCCATTGTGGTCTCAAAATGCATCCTGAACAATTGCTTGGCATTTTTGCTGCCCTCACATGAGGTTGCTGAGGGTATGTCTTATTCTGCGCTAGGAATTAACCATGAGGACAATATACAGTATTTATCCTGGTCTGAATGCAGGATTGGATAAATCTGATGATCCTCTTCAATAATTTACCAGGAACCACATTCCAGTGCGCAAGAAAATGAAACTTACATGTAATATTTAATCAGGACACACACATTTCAAATCATTCCATATTCAGTACCAAAGGGGCTTCCATTATAATGCATCTGATACTACAGACGATGGATAGGGCTGCCCTTCACAATCCATTTACCCGGTTCCTCTCTTTCCTTTTACACATTAGGGAAGGGTGTCTAAACTGAGCCGATTATTACACGAGGAAATCAAGCCATCTGACGTGCCGATCAATGGCCGCCTTGACTGATGGGTCTCCTATCTAGATGAACGGCCCCCCAGAGGGATGCTCGCTCCGCCTTGCCACTGTTACAGAGACGGGGAGGATGCCACAGCGCTTAAAGTCAAGGTCACCTCGCAGCCACAACGATGACATGATGCATCAGACCGACCCGAAGGAGATCATGCAGCCAGATCTGCCCATAGATTGGAGGGGAATGCAGAATGAGAAAGAGCCTCCTTCCCTTTTACAAACATTGGTATTTTATATGTGTACAACCATGCAAGGCTACACTGTTACGCATGATGACTGTGGTTCATTAAAAAGGAGCCACGAGAGATCAGCCAAATGCCCCTGTGGTTTCTAGAAGACCCACTGGAAGCCCTCGGGGACAGGCTGCTCATTGTGATCCCCTCCAGCAGCAGCAGCCAGCTGTCCCTCATTCTGGGGAGGAAGTAGATATGTGGTGACTTTGACATTGAATACAGCCTGAAGATGTGTGGATGGCACACTGATAATGCTGGTCATCTGTTGAACAGCAACCGAGGGGTCACATCGAACTACTCACAGCGAAGTGAAGTCAGTACATGTCGTGTAATGTACTGATAAGTGCACCATACATGTAAGAACACAAGGGCATCAAGATGGGAAAGAGACAGCAGAGAATCTCTCAGCAGAAAATATTTATACATTCGTCTTGTTTATTTATTCAATATGTGTTTCTTTGGGGTTATATTTAGCTTGCGGGTGTCTCTAGAAATGGCAATGTTCATCTTTCAGTTGGTTGGTACACTTCAGTTCAGACTGAAATTTTTTCAACAACAATTGGATTGATTGCCAGGAAATTTTGTATGTTCACAGAACCAAAAGTATGAATCCTAATGACTGGTGATTCCCTACAAGCCTTTAAGCTCCACCATAGGGGTGAGATTTTTCTCTTTTTGTGAATCCTCACGGTAATCATTTCATCATTTTTCATAATCATGGTGGCTGGTGTGCCTGGTGTTTCTGGTGCTGATGGAGCGGAAACTGCGGTCGGATGGGTACATTCTGAAGAGGAAGTGACCCCGGTGTGACGGGTCAGCTACTAAACTTCTGGCTCTGACGCTGTGCAACACTCACAGGCACCTGCCCCTGGCCTCTGAGCCACCTGGCTGTTTGCACAATGTGTTCCAGTCAAGGTTTACACTTGACCTTCTTTTATTTTTTGACCGACAATATGGCCGTTAATATTCCAGAATTCTGGCCATAAAAAACAACTATTGGACATATGTTTAAAATAGCAATGTAACAGTCTATATTCAAACAGCATAAGAAACCCACAAATGCTATGATCTATGATTTCCAACAAATGTATTGGATTAAATGAGGTCAATAGAATGAATGCTAACATAAATCATGTTTCCATGTCTGTGTTTGGTGTAGGAAGAACATTCAGTGTACGCAGTGATGGAGGTCAAGAAACCTTCGATGCTAACGCTAATAAATTTGCTGATCCCTAAGATTTTCAACAAGTGGCATTATCAGTTCGAAACACTTCACTTGGTATTTATGACCAAATACCTGTTAAACTAATGACACTTCCAAATGTCACTTTCAAATGTTAGCCTTGCAAAACAATAGCATGTTAGCCTCTTCCTTTTGCATGTTAGCATACTGACATCAAAATAAAGTAAAAAACGTTTAGTTTTTAGTTTAAGCAAACATTGAACAAGAACAACTTGTACATATGAAAGGAGGTTTAAACAGGGTGGATAAGTAAGCGTTCACTGTTTGAAGAGTTATGGTTTGGGACTCCCCCCGTTCAGCGCGGTACATCTGCTGCTTAGTAATTGACACGACATGAATTATACCTTATAGGATTCCTACAAGTTCAAAGCAGCCATCTTGGTGCAAAAACAGACTCCATTACAAATGCATGCTGACACTACAAACATCTCTGCTCTCCATCTCTTCTGCAGTTAGAGGGATAGTTTGGGTCTTTTGAAGTGGGGGTTGTATGAGGTACTTATCCATAGTCAGTGTATTGGCGTTCGGCACGCCCCCACTTTGGCGAAGCAGACAGGAGAACCAGCACATAAGCAAAGCAATGTACTGCTGTGGAAGGGGGGCAGCAACCACATTTCAAAACACCCAAACTATCCCTTTAATGTGAGAGGATCTTTGCTCTTTTACAGGAGCAAGTCCTGGTCTACAGTGTTGCGGACCATGTTCTTTGTTTCTCTTTTCTCTTTCATTCTCAATTAAGAATAAATACAATTATCTTATAATGGGATCCCCTTTGATAAAAAGCAGCCTTCTGTCATTCTGTTGGAGTTGCCAGAGTGTTGGATGGTGAGAAAACTCCAGGTTAAGTACTTTCTTTTTATCACTGCTCCTTTTTATATGCAAATCACCCTGCCCGCCCATCTATTTACTGTTGCAGGTATTCAGACAGGGCCTCAAACCGTGCCAGCCACAAAACGCAGCCTGCCATCCGGCGCCAGCATGGGACTTGAAATAGATTTGATTAGGATACAGAAATATGCCTTTGATCTCACGTTTGTTAGGCAAATGCGGCCACATGACAATATGCTTGAGAGGATGGAACGATTCTGCCGGCGTTTACAAAATAATGGACAATCTAATTGTACTGTAATGCAGGGTGCACGCAGTTATTAAATTGTGAGGTGCAGTGGGGCAAGAAACTGGATTCATTTACATCCAGTTCTGACAGGTTGAGAGAGAGGCACTGGTTTGGCTTCAAACTAATATGCTGTTGCCTATAGATAATCAGCACTCTGTTGCTGTCTGGCACAAACTCACTACCTGCTGTCAGGATGAATAGACTGTCATTGTGTCAATAAATATAAAATGCGGGTCAGAGGTTTTCAATAATTAGATTTACCATTACATAGTAGAATGCTTATTGCTGACACTTCTGTAAATCCACAGCCCTGGAACTGATTTGGTCTTTGTGACAAACGGAAAAAAAAGATTCAGCTGCAGTCATCTAAATCGAGGCGTGGATGCTGTCAAGACTGAACATAGAAAGGCCAACACACAGAAATGTAATCATTCCAGCAATCTCACTGCCTCCGTAACACCATCTCAAAATGTGACACTTTTGCTGTTTTCCAGTCACTTTCGAAAGATGCGCACCAGACATACCAGACTAAACCGTTGTCATTTAAATGTTGAGTCATACACCCAAAAGACCTCAATGACCCAGATCAAGATCAAGCTCAACATGCATTATTTAAAAAATGTGGAATTTGTGGTATTCTAGTTGACCTACTTCTAAAAATACAACCATGATGTGAACAGTAATCCAACAATGCAAAAGCTATAGCATTTCATAGCTGTGGATTTTTGATTTCAAAGATGATTGTATGTTTGCACTGTACAGAGCACTTTTAACTCTCATTAATCCGAGGCCTGCCAAGGTGATTGGACCAAATAACCCACTCAACATTCATAATTAACTACATTACCCACTATCCTCTGATGAGCTTTAATTCTTCTTGCATGGACACAGCTGGAGGGGCCTGCACAAAGGTTGTTACATAGCTAACTTCATCCTAGTTGGAATTTGCAGTGACGGACTATTAAAAGAAGTCTTCTACATAGGTAAACATTGTGAGATTAGTAGCAGCTGGCCAGCTCACATAATTGAATTGTTGTCATAGCACAATGAAAGTCAATGTTATTTTTTTTCATTCTTAGTCATATACAAGAGCCTATTCTCGCTCCTTTAGGCGTGGGCTCAGACTGATAAAAAAAAAAAGCTCCCCTTTACTTTAAGCTTTTTCAGGCAGCAATTGACAACACTTGATGCTCAGGCTTTGGAAAAGACCACGGATTTCCCTGGATTAGAGTGTGAGGGCCAAGGCTATTCCGTTCTCTGGAACTGGATTAAATCACTTGATTGGTAAGGAAGCTAAGAAGACAGCTGTGGCCGATTGCCAAGATATAACGTGCTTCCTCTGCATCCAAGGGGAGAGGTTAACCGTCCTCACCAGAGGGGCTTCAAACCGCTTGGCCTTGACCGTGCGGGTCAGAGGATGGCAGTCACACGTCAATGAACTACAAACAAAGTGCTGCATCAGGCCACTCCACATCCCATTTTCACTGACAGGTGAAAAAAAAAAGCATCTTCTGTCTATATTTTTCGAAAAGGTAATATATCTAACACAAACAAAAATGGGCATATTAGAACCTATCCCACACAAACGTATACACAGCACACACACAAACACACAAGGTATGCTCAAATACACCCAAGTTCTCACTCAGCAGTCACAAAACCCTGACTTGTTTCGTCAGTTCACAGTGTCGTATGCCCCTTCTCTCTCTCACTCTCTCTCCCTCTGGATCACCCTCTGCACCACAGCTTCCCTAAGGCTTGAGGCTTTGAATAGCTTGGGTGCAAAAGTAGAGTCTGCTTCAAATCTCATTTCATGATTCATAATGCAGTGGGTTTACAATTTACAATTTCTGACTCATGCACAGTGTACATATAGTACACACAGCCTACACTCTACGGTTAATGTTCTGCAATTAAAATGTGGACCACGTGGATTCAGTACTGGACACGTAGGGCTCTTAAAGAACCTTGACCTTGAAGTTTTGTTAGTTTGTCTGTTTTCAAGAAGGATATCTGACAAACTTGCAAACGCATTTTAACAAAATGTGGTGACAAGTTTGTCAACAGGTCAAGGTATGTACAAGTGATTGCAGTTGTTTTTGGTGCAGATCAAGGTGGTGGCGGCGCAAGAGATTTTCTTTTTCTGGTACTATGGGGTTCCTTGACTTTACAATGAGGGTGCTCTGAAATTTAGGGTTTTCCATTAATGTCCCAGACGCCACAATTAAATGAACACCCCTGACACACATTCACACGGAAGCATGTATTTTGATCCAAATCCTGAGTAGAAATTTCAAAATAAAGATTTTTTTATGAACAGAACAATAAATATAGCAATTTTTTCAGCTTTGGCAGAGGTGTGAGCTGAGTGTTTTTCTGTTGAGGTGAATAGTTTGGAATTTATCATGAGCCTTTTTTTTTGTCAAACCATCAAGTTTTGCTGTTTCAGAATCAAGTGGCTGTCTGCCCCATTCACACACTTAGCCTTTTTCTGCAGCAAACGAAGCAATTGCTACTACGACCCTCTGTCTTTGCTATAATATTGTTCATCTGTCATGAATTAAGGAGACACACAGTAGCGGAAACACCAATGAAAACCTGACAGTAAACTCCCACGATGCCTCTGAGAGCCATTTCAACATCCAGAGCAACAGCGAAAGGAAGCAATCACACGGCCTTGTTTTGGCAGTTCTTATGCAGTCATTGTCTCAGGGGTGATAAACGGCCTCCATCACAGCCACAGCCAACCACAGTCCAAACTAATTACTGGACTGGCAGGTCCTGAATTCATTGTGGGCCTTGCAACGGCACGTGCCCAGTTTTCTATCTGCTACTCATTCATGAAAAGGCCATTACCACAAAGCCCTCAGAGTCAGGAGAAAGAGGAATGATGTAGCATGATGTTCTCTCTGTAACAATGTCAACATGCCACATATCCCTTCTATGTTGAATATGTGGCCTATTTCTCATTTTTCAATATTGTCATCCCTTGAGGGAGAGTTAGATATCAAACAGGTCCAACTCGGAAGCCATCAGTTCCTGTTTACGCCTCACAAAACCAACGTTAGGCGAAAATCTTCAAAGGGACTCACTATGCCGTCACTAAGACTGATAATATGTTCCACTATAAAAGGGTCTTTCATTGACATTTAAATACCATTCCAACCCCATCATTCTGCACAATGCCAAGAAAAATGTGTTTCTCTAATATCACCTCTTATGTGGCTTCTAGTTTTCACCCGTATGAAAATATTAGTAGTAAAACCCATACTCATTCAGTATAACTGCTCTTTTTTCCTTCTTATTTCTTGTCGAGTCAGAGGCACCGGAAGAAAGTCACATTTAACTTAATTTTCCATGGTCAATCTATTTAACACTGTAAGCAGTCTGAAATGGTTGGAGTGAAAGTGTCTGGGGAAATATCAGGGGCTGGGAAGACGTCCAATGATGCTGTGATTTATGGTTTCATTACTGCATCTACTAGGAGAGATCCCTGTGTGAATCTCTGCTCTGAACATCTTTGTGCGTCATACCACTGATTATGATCACTCACATGACAAAACACTTGTAGGGCCAGAGAGGAATATGTGCCACCCTTATTCTTTTCTTACTTAATCTTGCTATTTTACAAAACAGATGTAAAGATGTTGAAATAGCAAACATTGTCTTGTGAGTCTAGTAAGCTTGATAAATGTCCACTTTAACATACAGTAGCTGAGAGTTGAAGGAGAGTAAGAGGAATATGCTAACTCCACTCTGGGAAGTCATATTTGACAGATTGAATTTCTCTACCTATAAAACATTCATGCAATGAATCAGTTGAGATACTAAAATACAGCAGAGTTGGCTGGATGCAAATAATAGAGTTATATTGCATTCCTATGAAAATACATTGTCATATAACTTACTTCTGAAAATCAAAGGAGTGAAGGAGAGTGCATAATGTATCTGAAATAGGCTGAACAAAGGGAATACATATGACAGGTACTCGTGCAGAGCCATTAGTTTCTTATTGAACTATGCATCACAGTGCCTCCTTCAAAAGGCCAACAGATAGTGCTATCACTCTGATATACTGACCTAAAATGTGGACATTTTGTCTACTTTACCAAAAGTTTTCAAGCGCCGGGGAAAATATTTCACTTAGAAATGTCTTTTTTATCTCTGATTCATTGTGTCACAGACATTTCGCCCAACAATGCAGTTCGCTTCAGCTCTGTGGAGCGCTTTTGCGCCTTTCAGCTCAACGTTTCTGTTATACATCCTGCAATGTTACAGTTTTGGTTCTCTCCGTTCTTATCAACTCCATTTCACGAAGCCATTTTCAGAAAAAAAGCAGTGATGAATCCCCTGGACACAATCTGCCCAGACCCAAGAGAGAGAGAGAGAGAAACAGTTAGCAAATATCTGGGGAACAGAGGAGCATTTAGCAGCTTAAGAGACGGATATTTCCCTCAGGAGTTGGTTGAGATCAAAACAGAGCTAAAATAAGAATATAAGACTTTGTACTGCCTGACTTCTTCTTGAAACTTTGTCAGGGGGTCGGAAACATGAGTCCAAATGTACGCAAGCAGTGTTTCCTATTAATTACCTCGACGGTGGCGGCAAAAGTGTATTTGGTCCCACCAAATGTTTGAACCACAAATATTTATACACTTCTCAACGGGTGGGCTGGCTGGCCTTCTCCATACACATTTCCTCCGCAGCGGTGAACATCGACCGACTCTAGCTTGGCTCTTGAAGTGAAAGTGGCTTGCGCACTGGCCGTGTCAGTGGCATCCAAATATACTTAGAGTACCAAAAGTAAAAGTATACTCATTATGCAGAATAGCAAATTTAAAATGATATAATAACAATAGGCCTATTTAATTTGAATATAATTATTGATGCATTTATGTGTTTATCACTTTAACGTTGCAGCTAGTAAAATGGAGGTAATTTTAACGACTTGCTATACTTAATAATAAGCGATATTCTACTTAATAGTACATTATGGTTCATTTGTTGATTTATATTTTTTATTAGGAATCCGAATCTGTAAAGTAGCTAGTATGATCAAATAAATTGTGTAACGTTAAAGTACAATATTTCCGACTAAGATGTTGTGGAGTAGAAGTATAAAGTTAATATTCAAGTTAGGTACCTCAAAATTGTACAGTAGCTCTGTAACCTTAATGTTATTAGTTACATTCCACCACTGCTAAAACACCAAACTGAGGCATTTAAATCATTTAGAAATTTTTCTCCAAGACCACCCTGGAGGAAAGAGTTGATTTGAGCCTTTTGGGTGGGTAAATAAGCAAGTGTTTGCCAGCAAGTACACAATACCTTTATCAGGAAATAATATGGTATTGTTAGAGCAGCTGGGCATTTACCTAGATGGCCAAAAAAGAGGAAATCAATCAGAGCAGGTACAGTTAATATGATACTTTGGTTAAAGTCCAACTGAAATCACATTTAGTCATCCCTTTCTGCAGTCTAAGATAATGCTAGTGGGCTTTTTTAAGTGTATTGTTACTTCTGTTATGAGGGATTAGGTATCACAATAATATGGTTTACAAAGTATTATGACCATAATGGGGCTTTCTGTGAAAAAAAATGGACAGAGTGTGGTTACTGATTGCTCATTGTCAGCTTTGGGTAAACTAATGGGCGTATTGATATCAAGCGGATAATCTCTGAAGCTCTGACAGAGGCAGGATATAAACATCACTCCATTTGTCACCGCAGACATGTCGTTGATCCTGACAAAGGAGTCCAGGTTCAAACCCCTGAAAGATCATGACAGACATCCAAAGTGGAAATGTAGGTGTAGTGGAGAGCAAGGTAGTTCTCCAATCAGAGAGTCGGTGGTTCGATACCCGGCTTCGGCAGTCGATGTGTCCTTGGGCAAGACACTTAACCCCAAGTTGCTCCTGAAGGCTTGCCATCGGTGTGGACTGGATGATGAATGTTAGTTAGAGTCTGATGGTGGCACCTTGATGGTAGCCTGTCATCAGTGTGTGAATGGGTGAATGATATGTAATATACTACTGACTGTAAGTCGCTTTGGATAAAAGCGTCTGCTAAATGACTGTAATGTAATGTAATGTAATGTAATGTAGATGTGCTGAGGAAACAGAACCACAGCCTTGTTTGAACAACATATCTCGATTAAATTGAGTAGAAATACAGCACAGGCACATTTACAGCAAGCATCAGTGAATCACATAGACTTCGTTTGCTTGGCTTTGTGTCTACTGTCTCCTTCACTGATTACACCGTACACACTCATGAAAGTATAGTAAGTTAATGAGTAACACTGGAACTGTCACTGTATTATTGAGTGTAGGTCACCGGTGTTTTGGCAGTGTGCAGAGCCCAACACACAATCACTGTAGTTTATGTGTGTAAAAACAGAAGAAAAAAGACTTGAAACATAAAAATCTACTTTGGATCGCCGATATGTGCGTACAGCAGCAGTGACTCGTGACCTGTTATGCAGCTTGTGTAGACAGCTGTGTTAATTAAAGTGTCAAGTTATGAATCTGCTCTGTCAGATCTGCGCCAGACGGACAACTGAAACGTTCTTTTGTAGTCAAGCCTTAAACCATTAAGAAGCATTTTCTTTAAAAATGAAAACCAAAAATTTGATAAATGCTGAATTAATTTATCAAGCAAAAATGCAGAGCTTTTGCTGGTTCCAGCTTCTCAACAGTGACGCTTTGCTGATCTTCGCTGTTAAACAATCAGAAATAGAGGATTTTAGGGTTTGACCTATAAACATGTTGTCATTATGACTAGCTATAAGTGATTATGAGTTAACAAGGAGCTGTCATATAAGCCTTATGGCCACGCAGTATCCACACTTTTAATCCATGAAAAAAATAATTACGATGTTCATAACAGGGCTGGCCATTAATTCAATGTATTGATTAACCAACTGTCAGTGGAACCGTGTTATGGGAATATGGTCATGTCTTACTATTGCCTTCAACATCAGTTTGCCTCTGTAACCTGACTTTACTGTGATGAGGTCATGTGTAATGCCGTACGATGGTTGAATAGGACAAAATAATGCATTATGAAGTCTTAACTTCTACAATGTATTATGAATGTGTTATGTGTTGTGCAGGTTTCCCTGTACAGACATGAGCTCCGAACAATGTGATACTGCAGTAACTTCTTTGACCGTGGCTTACGTGCCAGGCAAGTCTGGCACTCTAAGACACTGTCTCAACTTGTCTGACTTGAAGACATTACATTACAGTCATTTAGCAGACGCTTTTATCCAAAGCGACTTACAGTCAGTAGTATATTACATATCATTCACCCATTCACACACTGATGACAGGCTACCATCAAGGTGCCACCATCAGACTCTAACTAACATTCATCATCCAGTCCACACCGATGGCAAGCCTTCAGGAGCAACTTGGGGTTAAGTGTCTTGCCCAAGGACACATCGACTGCCGAAGCCGGGTATCGAACCACCGATCCTCTGATTGGAGAACTACCTTGCTCTCCACTACGCCACAGCCTGAAGCTGTTGCTGTGCATCCAATATTACCGCTACAGAGATTTTCCTTAAGGACTTTTATAAGAACAGACACTTGATTAGGCCAGTACGTGTGAGCATTTCTGCATATGTCTAAGACTCCTCATGGACACCGTTTCTTGCAAAAAGTCATCATTCATTCAATATGAGTAAATCTTTTGACACAAGGTTATGTTGATTTTCCTTCTTCCCCGTTTAGCCCCGAGCAATGGATCCCACAGTCAGACACTGAGGACATGTGTGGGCATGTTTCACTGTGACAGCTCCATCTGGACTCACAGCACGGACCTTCTAATGATCACAGGGCAGGATTCCCTCTCAAGGAACCACTACTCCTTTATTGAACACTGACCAGTGCCTACTTTGCTATGCCTTTAATCATGATATTTTTCTCGATATGTAACTTCATCATCTTCAACGTGAGGGCAAGGGATGTACGTATATATACCTGGGGAGTTTTAGCGTTTCATCTTAATCGCTGTGAAATGTACCCAACAGGATTTGTTTCCCCCCCGGTCTGTCTGTGTGTGTGTGTGTGTGTGTGTGTGTGTGTGTGTGTGTGTGTGTGTGTGCGTGTGCGTGCGTGTGTGTGTGTGTGTGTGTGTGTGTGGCTGTGGGGTTTGATTGAGATATGCGACAGTAGCACTGGTTATGGTGAACCATTAGATGAGTGTCCTTGTGCTCCTGGCCTCCTCTCATCACTCTTGTGAGGCTGGCAGTGGCTGTCTGTCCCTGGGCGGTGTGAGCGGTGCAGGTCCCTGCTTGGTTCCATTACTTATGACTCTGTCAGTCTGACATCAGGTTTCCTCCACCTGTGCTATCCAGCCCACTACACTGAATGTCAGTAGAATGTGTTTCAAAAAGATAACAACAATTGTTGACAGAAAAACATTGTGTTGCATCACTGTGATTTGACGTCTAGGACTGGAGAGACTGAAGTGATGGCAAACACTGCACAATTTTCCCTGTCAAAAAAAAAAAGTGGAATCTATATTTGACTATTCTTATGAATGTTATGATGTTCTAACAACAAAAAGCATTCATTTGGATTTTGACTTGACTTAGGGAAGCCTTTTGTGGGCTACAACGCCGACCCAAACAGGCCAGCACCAAGAGGATTATGTGACTAATGGATAGTGATCTGGTAGGTCTAAGGCCTTTGACAAGCTCAGGAGGAGTTTGAGTGATTGTTCTGACCTGGCCATCCATCAGTCAGAATGTAACAAGGCAGGAGCTCTTTCTACAGATGGACAACACTGACCTAGAAGGAGGGAGCTATCTCTTCTAGCCTCATAAGGCAATCACATCTCCATACCACTGGGGAGAGAGGTTCTTCCTGAGCTCACAGAATAGGTGTCCCAGTTGGATTGTGACTTGAGATTTTTCAAGTGGCTTTGGATGAATGACGCCCTCACAACTGAGAGCACATCTCTTATTAAGCACGACACAGACAGGTAATTTGACAAGCCCAGTGCAAACAAAAGTGACACTGTAAGCTTAGTTAATGTTGTTATGTTACAAATGTCTTCCATGAAAACGGCTTTTTAATGTTGACGCATTTATTTGCATGATGAATCATGCCACCATCAGCTCAGAGAGCTCAGGAAAATTACATCTGCACAAGTCAAGACGCGGTAGTCTGCATGCAAATGAAACAAGGGGTATTAATCAATACTGTATTTCCCCCCACTAAGTGAAGCGTTAACTATTGCACTATTTCAAGAACAAGGCATTTGAATGAATATTTGATTAAGCTGGAACAGAATACATGCATGTTTGACAAGAAAAATCCATCACAATTTTTGGTTAATGCAAATGGCATTTACTCTGCTATTAATGAGGGAGGCTTTTCTGTGTACGCCGGCAGAGCAACTTTCAACAGAGAATCACATTAACACATTGTTTTTGATATGTCTGTGTGACACGCCTGTTGACATGAAAATGTAATTGGAAGAACAACGGGTGACTCAACAGTGTTTGGAGGGAGTGTGGGATAAAAACAATAAAATAAAGACTTCGATGAAAAACCAAGAAATACTTCAGACTGTGGATGAACTCCAAGCCCTATTTTTGTTTGCCTGCCATGTTGCCATGGTGACCTTACCATGTTGAGTAGCTTTGCTGTCAATACCCTGTGAATTAATAACTTGGTAATTGCTTGTAAAAAGTGATTGAAGGAGAATGGTTGAATGTTAAATGAGTTGGCTGTGGGTTGTAAGCACCCAGATGGCTCGTGTTTGTTAATAGGGGATCAAC
Organism: Anoplopoma fimbria; assembly: GCF_027596085.1. Taxonomy (NCBI): domain Eukaryota; kingdom Metazoa; phylum Chordata; class Actinopteri; order Perciformes; family Anoplopomatidae; genus Anoplopoma; species Anoplopoma fimbria. Next base: position 25,216,134 of record NC_072451.1, on the reverse strand, counting down.
TGACAAAACACATCTAAAGCCCCATTTTTGACATGGTAAATGACACAGACAGTAGGTTTTACGCAGATAAAGATGCATTTTCACTTCATTTTCAAAATATATTTATTATCTTTTGGTAGTTAACTGTGAATTATACAATAGCAAAACATCAATTCATCTATCCTCAAAGTTTAATTTCATATTGTTAGGTTTTCATTAAAGGTACAATTTGCAAAACATTGCCAGAAATGTAGTTAAAATATTCAAAAAATGAACTAGCACTAACAACAAAATGCGAAGAGATTACACTGTTGATATTGTGTCGAAGACCTCTATGTATCATGTTGCAGCGATATACTGAAATTAGCAGGTTAACCGACTGGCCCCGTCTTGTGATACCAGTTGTACCTCAAGAGGCGATAGTGAGTCAGTGCAGCGTCCAGTCTACCCTCAGTTCAGAGAACTAAGAACAAGAGATGACCTGAGGGCTTGTTAAAAAACAGCCATGATTCATGTGCTTTTTGTTTAATGGATTAAATCCAAAGCGGCAGAAACGAGGAAACGAATTATGTTAAATCAAGTAAATAGTGGAAACTCTTAGTACTGTACAAACTGTAACACAGATTTCAAGGCACAAACAACCATCTGTTGATGTATGTAAATAACCCCAATAGGAGAAAATGTGTACAAAGTACAAAGAAGGGGACTTCTATTGAAATACAGTATTACATCCTACCAGTTTTCACAAGCTCTCTCAATTTAATAAAAATGAAAAAAGTCATGTTTAAATGCCTGTCAGACAGTTGTTATTTATGTTATGATTCATTCATAATGTATGAGGTGATGAAAATGAAAATGTCAGACTGAGACACAAGCCTCTGTGTAAAAAGGGTAATAGAGCCCTTAGTGAACATCCAGTCATTTGTATGAATATGATTGTGAGTGTGTGTGTGTGTGTGTGTGTGTGTGTGTGTGTGTGTGTGTGTGTGTGTGTGTGTGTGTGTGTGTGTGTGTGTGTGTGTGTGTGTGTGTGTGTGTGTGTGTGCGTGTACACATGTCACAACACTGATACAAATCTTTATGGGACAAAATGTAATAGTAAAACATGTAGGTAAATACACAAGTCAAAGCCTTAGATGAGTGTAGCCATAATGTGTGATAATGTCATGTCAAAGCCCAGTGAAGTGCAGGGACTGAATGTCATTCTTTGACTTGTGCATCTCTGCGGTTACGCAGAATAAGACAGCAGATTAGGAATATTACTACATGTGTAGACTGTAGTACAACCTAGAAATGGAGTCTGGACTTTTTTGACTGAAGTCTGGAGTTCAGGTTTACTGCTAACTGCCTTTTTAAGCTGTTGATGGAGAGAAAATGAAAGTTGGGGCAATTAGATAGAGGTGAAGTGGACAAGCTATGAGAGCAGCAATCATGGATGACTGTTAACACCTTAGAGGCCTGTTTATTAAAGCAACCACACCTAGAAACATGCCTCTTAAAAGTTTAACAGTCCTCAAAGTTAGAATTTCTATCAAGACACATTAAAAGATAATAAATTAACCATTGATCAACATTGTATACATGAGCTGCTGTGAGTCTGTCTCTCAACTTTAAGACACCTTTGAAATAATGTCTGAGATGGATTCAAGCAACTGGTGTCCACTGGAAAACAGAATCCTAATTATGTAGCTGCAGCCCTCCGCTCTGTTCTGAACTCATCAGCCACTCCTGACTCACTTCCATCCCGTCGCATTCTCCCGGCCCCCGTCTGTCAACTCCTCTTTTACGATAGCGAGTTCAGCTGTCAGTCCGGTCCTCTCCTGATTGACAGGATTGGAAAGCAGCAAACTGAAACTAACTAGTTTTCTAGCACTTATGCAACACGCTAAAGGTAGCGATCTCATGTGCTATAATGAAACGAACACACCAACACCAGCTAGCTCATTGAATCAAACTTGCAATCTAAGATACTAAAGGTATAAGCGATGCCAAACCAGGACTCACAGTCCCGAGACTTTTACCTCGACTGTTTTCTGATAGTTTTCTTACGTAAAGGCTAGTTGACTAGTCTAAATATACTTGTCTTTTAATGTGAAGGAAATTAGTAGTTAGAAAACCCCCTATATTAATGCATCCTTACCATTTTCTTCACTATAATGAAACATTTGACACAGCTTGGAGACATTATCCATGCAGATATTACGTCAGTGCATAAAGTACCAATAAAGCCCTATAGTGGACCTCAAGAGGCTGATTCATGGCTCTCAGAAATATTTAAGTTCTTTCACTTCAAAGCCACGGTGGGCCAAACACAAAGTTACGCTTATGTAACCTGGATTCAACATTCAGCCATATTCTTCCCGCAACGAGTGTGGCTCCTCAGTTAGCTTAATCAGGATTGATGGTACAGCACATTGGGTCTAAATTTAGTCTCTCCAAGAACATTCCTCTCCTTGCCATGGCTGTGGGGCGAAGCTGAGGTTTTTTCAGATCCTCCACGGTCACATGCACACGATGGGAGGCAGTGGAGCTGAAATGCACTCCTATGTCACACTCTGTCCTCTTACCGCCTCCCCCCCGAAACCCCCCCGCGCCACACTCCCTGTTTCTTTTTTCTCTCCCTCCCTTTATCTCTCTGTGCACTGGGATTTTGTGGATCACTTACTCAGGGAAAAAAATCCCTGAGGAAACAAGATTCTGTGTTCAGAGGTTCAATTTCTAAAATCCACTCTTATACGGATCAGCTGAATTGTAAAGCACGAATCAAACTGGATCATTAATAGTAGAAACTTGCTAATTTCAGATTTTGACACATCGTACATTCAAAAAAACTCTTAAAAACCCAACACATTTTTCAACATGGGTATTTCATACTGCACTCTGGGGAGATGTTCTCATTTTTTTATTTGCATCTGTGCCTCTGTTAAAATTGCAAAAATATAAAAAGGCACTCAGAGAACCTTCAGGCGAACCATTACTATTTCGCCATGATTTGATTTTTTTAAGGAAAAGTAGAAAAGCCATCTCATTACAGTACACATTTTACATTTTATATGTGCCTCTGGCCTATAGACTAAGTAGCAGTAGTGGCAGTTGTTCTGTCATTGTACCTTTAAATCAAACACTTAACGTACAATATGTACAATATGTATTTATAGAATAACAACAAATTCTCATTCCCAGTAACTCAATATGGACATTGAAATATTAGTGTATTTCCAAAGCACTGCCCAATGATGACAGGTTACTTTGATGTATCCAACCCAGGTTCAAACCAGGTTGGGTAGGTTCCTGTTATATTTGCAGGTTTTGCGCTGGTGTGTCAATATGTCTATGAGTGATCCGAGCAGACTGCTGCATAATAATTTCTTTTATTGGAGAAAAAAAAATTGTATTTCTATTTTTTAAGGCCAAAGCTGCTCATTAATTTGTGGCACATCATGCTGCCAGTGCTGTCTCTTTTTGGGTCAACGGACCTTTTGATCATGGCTATTTGGAATCAGTTCGAGTGTCCACAGTTGTCCATGGATGGTATGGTGGTATGGTTTGGAATCAGGGCCAGTATGTGAAGTCCTCTTCTTTGCAGTAAAGGTTAGTGGATGTTGGCAGGCTTGGATTATGTTTACCAGGGCTGACTGTTTGCAAGAGCGGCAACTGTGTTCAATATCAAAGATGAACACCTATCCCTGCCTCCACAGCTTTATTTTTTTACTGGGCGAAAAGAACTGCAAACAACTTCTTGCTTTTGCACCAAATGCACATACTGCTTGTTTTAAACTGTTTAAATAAACAACATTGCTGTTTTTTTTCTAAAGAGGACAGTCTCAATATTAAATAAGATTTATTTCCCATAAAACATCAAGTGCAGACAAAGTGTTTTTAAATTCAGTTGGCGAGATAGAGATACTGTGTGTTAAGAAACAATAGAGCTTGCTCAGTAATAAGCTCTGAAAATGGGATCCAGTGTTCTCTTTCAATAATAAAGTGCCTCCTGCTAAATTAAAGTCTGGCACATGTAACATTGATTTTGTTTTGATCCATAGGCTTTAAAATCTACAATGCAGAGGATTAAAAGTGAATGTAATTAGGTAGCAGTTCCATTAAAACACATTCTGATCAGCTGTTGACTCTCTTTTGGTGAATGTTTTTGAAATCCAATTTATTCTGTATATTTCATGTTTGCCACAAGGAATAGGATTAGAAGCTACTTTTGCAAAAGTAGGAGTTTCTAACTAAAACTACGAAATAAAGACTAGAGAAACACCCCTGACCTTCTTGACTGCAAGATAACACACATGTATGTTGACAGATGGGAGTGAGAGTCTGCACATTTGTAAGTTTGAAGAATAGAAAGTACAGCAGGACCAGTCGTGACCCTTAAGCTGTCAAGGTTACGTTAGTGAACTGCATCCTTTAATATATAATGCCATCTCAATCGCAGTCCCATCAAAATGGGTCCTGAGGCAACAAAGTAATGAACAAATCTAATCAATGGAGAATCTTTAAAAAAACAGAGGAAGAAATGTTCTGAGGTCAAAGGTACCCCGAGAAGTGTAGAATACATGAAGATGTAAATTAAAGAGACCAAAGATAGATCTTTGTGGTTGCCAGGAAAATTTCAACCTTACATCAGATGGAAAAACCTCAAACCAAACCTAAATCAAAGGCTGAAACAGGTCTACAATGAAACATATGAAGGCTCTGAAGATGGAGGGTTTTCAACATAGATGGTTGGGGTGACCCCAAATAGTTGACTTTTTGATGCAAATTTTGAAACAAACATGCATATTTTAAAATCAAAGAACAGGCTTACATTTATTAATCAGAGAACTCACAAAATAAATTAGTACTATCAGAGCGCTAGATATACAATTAGCCAATAATGTTGGTGTTTACACTATTTTTCTAAAGAAAGAACTCAAACAGAGGGGGATCAATGAGTGAAAACGAAAAAGTGAATTCACCCCTAATAGATGGACTCCAGTGATATTGTACTGATATTGTAAGCCGGAATTAAATTACATGGACAAGTTATGTTTAGTTTGAAAATACTTGCCAAGTCTGTCTGTATTGCCAAGGATTGTTATGTTATTGTTAATGTCTTATGTTAGCAATACTGATGAGAGCAGTGAGAGTCAACCAGAACAGTTGAGTTAATTGGCTATAGAACCGATGAGCTAAGGTTTAAAAAAAAGTACCCAATTGAGTTGTTGACAAAAGGCGGCAGGCAAGTCTCCATTATTGTCTCTAGTGGCACCAGCATGGGCACCATGATACAATGGATTCGTTAAGAGCGCTGGATACAGCCCCACCACTCAGCCTTGCTGCATTGACAACACACCTCCAACTGCAAACTAGGGCTGTTCAAAAATCATAATCACAATAACTTTAGACTAAAACTTGATCATAATAATTTAACACAATTATTCATTTAATTTGAAAAAAATCAAGCAATTAGAAAAATTTGGAGGGCATCAATCTGGTGCACTTTGAGAGTAAAATTAAAAGGCTAGAATTGATCTATTGAGAACTTTGTGCTCTTGTTAACAATGTCGTGCTCTAGTGAACAACCTAATCATGATTTTCCCACAGGGAATCCTCCATCACCAAGCAGCCACCCCTGACCCGCCGAGGGGTGCGAAAGCCCAGCAGTGTAAAGAGGTAGTGTACGCTGTATTTACAACACAAGACAAAACAAGAGCTTCATTGTTTAACGGTATACAGATCAATAATCATTTATCTGTATTATCTTGTTTCCATAATCCTAAAAATTGATTAATCGCCCAGCCTTTACCGCCAACATGTCAATTATCATTATAATTTTTATCCATGGATGTTTTATATTTGAGTTTAATGTGCATGGGGTCATCCAAATGTAAAGCCCTTGGGCTGAGCAAGACCAAGGGGCGGGCCAGGCGGAGAAACTGTGCTGCACATCTAGAAACCCGAAGGAGAGGAGCCTTATTTGGCTTAGGTATGTATGTGCTGGGCGAACAATTTTCGTACCAATGATGGGACCCCATCTTAAAGTCCGCTACCCAGCTCTTTTCATGATACACATTTTTGCTGTATGCAAAGGGAAGAAATATTGAATGCCAGTGGTGGTAATTTGCTGTTATAGTATTTTTCCAATAGAAGAAAAGAAGAAGACCATATGCATAAACAAGGTATTTTTTTTTATTTTTCACAAAATAAAAAATACATTCCATACAGTATTCGTTGAGCATTGAGGATGCATGGAAGGTATTTTGGTAAGAAATATTGAATGTAAATAAATCACTGTTTGTTTACAATGAGAACTCCACAGGGTACCTTTAAAAAAACAAGAGCAGTATGATTAAAAATAAATCCATATTCTGTTGTGTATTATCATGGGGGTATTATCATTATTTGTTTTTTGAAAAATAACCAAGAAGGGAGACTGATTATTTTGTCTTCTAAGCAAACCTCAGTAGGTTTTATATACACAGGTTATTAACTTTAATGAGGTTAAAGAACACTGGATATATTCGTTGTTGAAATACTCAATCAGGTTAGACTTTTTCCCCCATAAAATTCAATATGCAGACAGCACTGTTTTTTGGGACAAAAACCTTTAATTATACCCTTTTTCAAATTTTATTTTGCAACCGATTAGGCTCACCTACTACTCTTGAATGCAAATTTAAAACAACTTGTCGTTAACCAGTTTAATGATAATTTCTTGGGGGTTAAGAGGCCAATGCTCCCGATCTCACCGTGAATATAAATACCAACGAGGGCGCTAATCAATGATACATTAATGCATTAACGACTTGATTGCTCTTTTCCTCTCTGGAAACTTCATTTCGTCCTGGCGTACTGAATGTCTTTGACAAAAAAAATCTATCTATTATGCACACACACTTGCTCCCAACCTAACCAACAAACACACACACTCCCCTGCTGTTTCATCTAGAGATGTTTCTCTGCTGATAGACCAAATAAGTTATGTTCTATTGTATGATGCAGCATCCCAGAGGCTGCTAGTCAAGGTTATTGATCAACACCTCCATAATTGCATTGCTGTCTATTTAATTTGCTGTTAAGCTCCTCATTAATTACCCGTTTTTTCATCTGGGCATAGCTATTAATCTCTTAGTCTTTGATCTGTTTAATATGCCTTGCGGGCTAGTCTTGACATCTTCTACAGTCGTCTCAACACATTCGGAGGTCCACTGATTTTGTTTTTTTAATGACGATGGACTAGAGGAGGAGAAACGAATGCGAGCAGGAGACAAAAGTAAAACAGTTGTGTATATTTGGAGAAGAACAGGAGAATACTTTTGATTGAGAGATCTTTGAACTCTGACAGGAAAAAATGCACCAGTGTTTGTCTGTGAAATGGCATTTACTAAACAGAGTCACAAGACTATGGAATGCATCATAAATTGAGATTTCCTTTGAGATGTTTCACACTTGAAGGGGGAGGAAAATGTACAAAAATTTGTCTGGTCTCAGTCCAACCTTTCTCTTGCCAAATCTGAAAGCATCTACACATCATTTTGAAAAACTAATCTTGAGTGCCTTATCCACAGTGAAAACTGACTTTCAAACTTAATCTCCCCAGCAATCAATCTTACCCTGGCAGGGTAAGTCTGTCGAACCTAGGAGCCGTGACTATGAAGAAAGAAACATTTCAATTTCTCCCTTCAACTCTTAGTGGCACCCAGCATATGTTAGCCTTGGCACTGGATGGAACCATTATGAATGGGCGACAGGGGTGTTCTTATAGAAGGAAATAGAAGAATAAAATAATTTGTCTTGGCTCTCTCAAACAGGTAGAGGAGAATGAGATCAGTGGGGGTCGCAGTGGTCATGGGGTTACAAAAGGAGTTTGTAATTGAACTTGCTGCTTTATGGTACCTAGAACTACTAAGGAAATCATTTAAAATGTTGCTGGTTTGAATGAATGGCTCTGTATAATGTATATTATGCATGTGGGTGTTATTTCATTTCTTGCTTCATAAGAAATAATACCTCCCAATGTTCAGCATCTCTCAATTCTGATTCATGATGCCTTCGGGCACCAGAAAATGCCCCCAAAAAATCAACAAATGTGATGAAAATGTCATGCTAACCTGTGCGCTGACAGCAGTTTTTGTGATTAGTTACTCAGTTGTGTCTTAATAGTTTCTGGAAAAGGAGGGGAGGTTTTTTATCAGTGGCAAGGCTGGAATATTTTAGAGAGGCAACTTTAAGAGTGACTTTTCATGTCGTGTTTCAGTGCTTTTTGTCTATTTCCATTGTCAAGTCTGTCATCGCCAGTTCACAGAGGGAGATGAGTGAATATTTTGGAGCAATAAGAGGGTGCTCCTGACAAAAAACGATGCTAATGTGAATGATATCAATGATATTAATTTACCTCAAATTTGGTGATCAATTCATTATTAAAGTAATTTATCAAGCAAAAATGCCAAACAGTTTGCTGGTTCCTGTTTCTTAAATATGAGAATTTGCAGGTTTCCTCAGTTTATAACATATATAGTTGGGTTTTTGACTGTTAGTCTGACAAAAATACGAAGTCTGAATGGACTCAAGGAATTTTTTTGATATTTTTATCATTTCATGGATCAAATTATTCATCAACTGATCATTAATTGCATCATAAAGCTCTTTCATAATCGTAAAAACGGTATGTTTTGTAAATAATCAACATCAACAATGATGGTGTGCACCTAGCACTATGGCAAGGAATTGCTGTGTAAGTCTGAATTGTCAGCTCCCGTTGGCTATCCTTGGTGATTGGCAAAAAGTCAAGAGAATGAGAGAGAGAGAAAACCCCTTCCAGTATATCCATCTCAAAGGAGTGACAAAAATCAATGGGTGAGATGCTTATCACGAGCATGTTAATAATTCATTGCCAGTACATGGCAGGTGTATAATTGATCAAGGGGCGATAAGTTGTGGTGATAAATATTTCAAGGGGGAGGCTGAGAGAGAAAGAAAAGAGCCCCTCAACTGTCAACAGACCGCGAGCGTTCCCAACAGGAGACTGGTCTTATTGGGTCGCCCCAATCGTGCAGTCATTTTCTCTGAATGCCTGTGTGCTGATAGCGCTCCCAGAGATGATGGAGACGGCTCCCATGGTGAAGATCAAAGGGTTGGAACATGCGCAGGCTAGCTTACAGTGTATTGTTCAGGTCTATGGATCAACTCTGACATCCCAAGGGCCAGACCCTTGGAATTGGTTGGGCTAAAGGGAGGTGTGGGGGGGGGGGGCATAGTGGTAAGAGATATAGCAGTCACTTGTGAGGTATTGACGGATTGTGACTCTCTACTACTCACTGAATGTATTTTCTGTTCTGTATAGGGAATTCATAACAGGTTTCTGATGGGCATAAGACCTCTGTGATCTAACAAGGCCATACTAAGGTAGAAACACCTGATAGGTACACAATATGTCAAACTGTATCATACAGTTAAATCATAAATGGTCTTTTCAGCACAGAACTTGCATGATGTCTCTATTTGTTTGTTTTCACTACACTTAATTGTTACCAATTAAACACATGACACAACTCATTACAGATGATTATTTGTCATCAGTGAGTGAACTGTGGTGTGAATGCGAGAGATAAATGAAAAATGAGGAAAATCATCTTCATAGCACCTGTGAAAGCCTGAGTTTTATGTGGGAGTGCATAAATATTTATTTTATTGAATTAAATTGAACACTTTTTTCCATCGCTTAGACTCATCAACTATGAATATTCATTGGAGTACATCACCAGTGAACAGAATTTAATTCATAAAGTTGTTTCTGAAATTACTAATCTGATTAATTCACAATGAACTAAACAGGGAAGATGGCAGCAATGTAACTCATTAACATGGAGATGAAATTAAATGTTATATTGAGGCAAAAAAGAGGAAAAAACTTTGTGAATAAGTTGCCTAATCATTTTCCAAAATAAAACTAAAACTCTTTATATTAGCCTTAACGTGAGCCCTAACTATATTTCATATAGTACCATGTTAACCTCTGGTGGAACAAACAATCCTTCATTGTTCCTGGATTTACAGAGACACCGTTTCCCCTTCAACAGGAGCATTCATTGAATGAATCATCCTTCATGAATTAAACAAACATAAAACAAACACTCCTAATTAGGAGCCTGAATAACCATAGATTGAACCTGAACTTCTTCTTATGCTTGTGTTTAATCAGAATACGTAAACAATATTCAGCTTTATTTAGCTTGAATTCTCTGCGGGGGATGGAAGCGTCAAATAAAATAGCAGAGGGAATTATTTTCACTCGGAGACAAACAAAGCTTGAAAAATAACACAAGGCAACCCAGATGCTACACAAGCAGAGTTATCTTATTTGGTTCATGCATTGTAAAAAAATAAGAAATAATCTGGCTGGTAATAAAACACAGGATGAGTAAAAGCTTGTTTTTACAAACAAAATATATCTCCTTTGCACAGGCTTTGTTAATGGATGCTGTGACTCTAGCATAAGTCTTTTTAAGTGAGGTTTTGAATTTCTTCAGAAAATTCAAGGTCACCTACGTATAATAAACACAATGCTGCTTTAAATAGAGAGGAAAATGTTCATCTTTTACTGACATGTCTATTATATACTATACCTTATGAAGTCTGTATTATCCAGTGACATCACACCAGCCCCTGTTTAACACAGTCCAGTGTATTCATATTACATGTGAATGGTTTTAAATGCCTCAGGAATACATTGACAAGATGTCGTCCACGGAAGAAAAGGAAAACCTTGGGAATCATATGCAGCATATAATTCTTTATGAAACATAGCCGCAAATCAAACATGATGGCAAACGATTAAAATTAAGATGTGATTCTACCCATATTCACATGCTCCGTTTAATCACTCCCATATATTCATAACTCTCAAAGCATGAAAATCCTTTAGATATAAGTGAACCCTGCACTGCTTTCAGATACCACAGGATTAATTTGATATTCTAATCTGCGGAGTTGAGCAACAAGGCTAAAAATCTTTGGCTGTCTTCCTTTCTCTGCCCACATTTGAATGACCCCCCCCCTACTGTGTAAGAAAGGATTAAACTATAATATGAATTCTTTATTCTCCCTTTAGTAAATTCAACTCAATTATCCCCCAACCTGGGCACATTTAACGTTATAATATAATTGAGCGATCATAACTCAGCTGGAAGACGCAGATGGAGATTGTGAAGTACCTGACCTTACCTGATGCCTATTGACAGAGCTCCCTTTTAAAGATTGAATTATGGCTTTGCCATTTGTGCCTTGGATCCCATTTTCTAGAGCCAAGGGCCATATGTTAATGGTGGATTTTAATTAAATATTTCCAGGTTTAAACTTTTTAAAGACTTTAAATGACCACCGCTATGCAGCTACAGGCTGAGTTATATTTATTTTACTGCTGTTGGTGGGAAGTCTGAACCACTGGTATCCCTCTGGGCTGGAAAATCAATATCTATCTAATGGGGGGGCACGTAACATGATAATATCGGGCAATTATTGGTGAAGGGGTATGATTAGTATCATCGTTTTTAACCTCTCAGCTTTCAACAGAAAGATATCAGGCATCTCCTTGAATATTGAATAGAGAAACTCATTTGACTCATCACAAAGGAACCATATCTCACTCTCTCTCTGCCTCTGGATTTGATGCTGTCATAAAAATTTGAGAGCATAGCATCTCCCGCAGCTCACATATTATAGTGGAACACGCAAACATTGTTATCATTGTCATGCTGGTTAAATAAATACATATTGGAATTAGCTCAATGGATACAGGATTTTTGAGGCAGATACAGATGTTATTATTTGAGAATAAGAAAACAATAAAATGGCATATATTTGTTCCTACTCTTTCAACATAAAAACATAAGATAAACTAGAAAGGTAAACTCAGTAGACTGCAGATCTCCGGCAGGTGTGTCGGCAGCGTCCACTGCTGTGTTGTGTGATTAATGAAAACAGCCAGTGCTGCAAAGCGTTGTCAAGAAGACTTCATTCAAATTAAAAAACAAGCGGCAATATACTGTTATAATATATAACAGTATATTGCCAGTATATAAGCAATAGGTTTGTATTTTTCATATAATGCACTTGATGCAACTGTGCCAAAACACACTGGTAAACTCACCAAGCTGTCTGTCTGCTTAGCAGCAACTGAGTGGCGGCGATGTTCAATAGTGTGTCCACTGGTAGATGTGTTAGCTGTTAGCCAAACACACTGTCCAAAAAAATAACAGTGTGCAATCTGTTTCCGCCCCACTGTGTCTCTGGCAGCAGAATATTGGTGGTCGGCGATGCACCCAGCTGTATCATCACTAGCAGCCCCTACTGGCCAGCGGCCGGTTTAGAGTTGTGAGTGAGGAGGCAGTAGGCAGTCAATGGCAATATGAAACAGTCAAATAAAAGATGTTTTGAGAAAGTGTGCATCACCTACACCACGAGAGGTGCAGCCATAACTGGGGACCCAAAATATTATGCAGTTTGCTGCAGCAGAATGCGAGATTAGCTGTGGACAGACACAGAGGTGCATGTTCACTCAGTCATGGACGCACACACGCGTAACCTCTCCCCTGCCTTACAGTTGCCAGACATCATCATTTTGTAGCATAATAATAAAAATATATTGACAGTATTATATTATGAAAGTTAATATAAGATACATGTATTTTGTAAACAGTTGCTGTTTGGTTGCCATAAAAGCCATTGTAGTTTAAATGATGGTCATAATAACAAAAACATGTACAAATTATACTTTGAACTATAACCAAACTAAAATATATTTTGGAAGAAGTTTGCAAGAAGAAAAAGCTTGCAAAGTTCACTTGCAAGCTTGTACCAGAGCTTTTGACTGCATGACATGGTCTTCTTTAACGGATACAGTTTGCTCGTGATGCAGATGGATTTGATCATGCAAGCCTGGGAGCTGTTATGATATCATTTATTTTAGGACTTCTCGTCCATGTTGACATTAAGCGTGCATGTATTCTTGACATTGAAAAGTACTAGTTTGACAAAACAATCTTAACTATAATGGTTATCTGATACAGTTGAAAGCTCAGGAAAAGATAGTAACAGAACATGGAGTTGGGTTTGTTTTTTTACGGTTTCATAATTTCTTTTGAATTATATACAAATACTCATGCTGTTACAGTTACCGGTCACTGGTGTATCGGCAAGGCTCTGAAACTGGATAAGGGAGGCTAGAAATGAGTCTGAATGCAATACATACATATCAAAAACAACATGACCTTGTGGACGACCAACATTATAGTGCACTGATAAAATAAAAATGAGGTGGGGGTATCCATAAACCTTGTGCTCACCGTATCACTGCAGATGGCCACCTAAACACATAAAGGGCCACCTATTTTGTGTGCTCTCATAAACCTCTCGCTGACATTCTCCCTCGTGGACAACATCCAAGCAGACAATCTCACTCAGTGCTCTCTGTATCCTGTTGGGCTAAGATGACTGATAACTATCTCCAATTTCCACAGGGCTTCTCAGATCTTTCCTTGGATCGGCCATGATTGGATAAGTGGTGGAGAATATGATCAACAGTCTCTCTTTACCAATAATGCCTTGCAGTGAATCGCAGGTAGTACCGCTCCACTGTGATAAACCTTGGCCATAAAAGGTTCTCTCATCGGGTAATTAATCTTGCAGGGGCTGGTTAAATTGCATACTAGTGCTTAAGTTCAAAAGGTAGAATCCACTGCGATTACTGACCTCAGCAGTTTGGCTGTGGCTCTTCTTCTGTCTTTGTCAGATATGGTAGCTGAGTCTGGTGCAATAAAAAAAAAAGAAAACGACAATGTCCGAGAGAGAAATACAGAATACGTTGTTTTTTGCTGACAAAAAGGCTTTTTCTGTTTTTAACAGACGAATAGAAACATTGTCAGTGTTTTCCTCTCATCGACAGTCATTGAACATCATGCTGGAAATGAAGCTGTGCTGTGCTCCAGACATTTTTTTGCAGTTGCCTTTCATTCATTATTCACTGCGGTTATAAAAAGTGTAAAATGACATCTCCTTGCCAATAACAATCTCCTCACCAGTTTTCACACACTTGCCCTTTTTTTCCTTTCACCTCTCTCCAACCCCAGGTTCAACTGTCTACTCTGAAATAGCTTCTGCACCACACCGTGTTTGAAGTGCCAAATTTGTGTATGTGGCACATCTCTGGAGGTGTCTGATGCCACTTGAATGTTAACACCCTCTCTCAATGTCATGGTACGCTTCATCCAACTCCCAGCAAAGGGACGAGCCAACAGGTCACAGCAAAACCTGTCCTTGTGTTTATTTAGTTTTTGTGCTACCACTGTGCAGCCCTGAACCGTAGGCGTAATGTTGAGCTACAGAGCAAAACAAAGTCATTTATATGACCTACCTACTATCAAAGACAACCATTTACTGGCTGGGAGAAAAAGATCACTATATATAAATACACAATCTGTAAAATTTCAACATTAGATCATCTAGTTAGAGTGGAGACTTTGTTTCATGATATTCATGCTTTTATTTCAATGCCTTTTTTATTCCTGTTCCGGGCTGTTAAACATGTTTTTGCTTAACTGACGTAACTGTGAAGCACTTTGAGAGTATTATTTTGAAAAGTGCTGTATAAAGAAATCTTATTTATTTCCATTTTCCAATATTGGCGGCTTGCATGCAAAATGAACCCACTAATAATCAAACTGATCTGCATATATGTTTGCAAATAACATGATAAATTATCACCAAACAGCACAGACAAGAATATTTTTGGCCTGTACAATGTCCCTCCCAGTACATTACTTTGTCAAAAAAAGGAAATCCCTATCCAACCAACATGTTTATGTTTTGTGCTTACGTACAGAAAAAAGGAATATCAGCCAATAATCATCATTGGCACTCAGATATATTGATCTGTATCTAGATATATTGCTTTAGTTTACCAATATGATGCACTGGATTAGTATCTATGCTGACACTGACTTTATGAAGGTCTTTTTTTGGCCATGATGATCCACATTAATTATATATATTTTTTAAATATAATTATACATTTCTGTCGTTCTGCTGTCGGTTGGATTCATTCCGTCACTCAAGGCTGCCTACCATAAATACACTTAATGGCTCCAGGGTTACCTTACATAAAGATGAATTCAAATAGTTCTATGCTATGAGGTAATTAGGATAAAAGTGAACACTGGTACAAATAAGCTGAGGTAATAGAATCCATATCCAGAGAGAAAAAGTTAAATTGTGTATATCATTATCACCAAAAATACAGTTATAGCCGGGCATTTCCACTTTTCAGCATTACATCAGACAATACTCTTTCCACCTAAATATCTTGGTTAACTAGTTTTGCTTTTGTTTGGATTTTTTTTATATCCAGTCAATTAACTTCTCCCTCACTTAATGAACAATTGGGTTCAGCCATTTGAAAGAATGCTGTTGTGGAATTAAGAGAGTGACGGTAAAGTTAGGACAAGGAAAAGAAAACAAATAGAAGAAACTAGTTAGAGCTGCAGTCCTAAAAGGTGACAAATAAGCGTATGGTGGGGTTGGAGATAATGGACATTCCAGATAATACAACACACAATTGGACCGGGTTTCCACAGAGGGGAATCCATCAATCTCCAGCCATAAATTATTCATTTCGCTCACCATCGCTCTCCAGTACAGTTACAAGACAAAAGCTTTTTCTTGGAATTGCGGCTGAAATAGGAGACAAGCTCTTCCCCTTAGTCAGACAGCTTCCAACAAAACTTGTGTAGAAGTTCCTTAGTAACGCCCTCATTATAGAGATGAAACAACTAGTTATCAAGTTAATAACATGAAAAGAAAATATATGAAACTTTTACAAAGTGCATGTTATAATTGAAAGATCAATATACCCTATAGCTCTACATCAGCAAAAGAAGCCAAGAGCTTAAAATGTAAAGCCCATGCAAATCTCTCAGAACAGATCAGTAGATACAGCCCATCGTGGGCGGATAATGGGGGGGATATTATTCATGAGGGATGACTTCTTATGCTTAGAATGCGAAGTCTGAAAAGTAAAGATTTATGTTATTGTATACATCACACCAATCAACAATAGATAATGATGCACCACATTATATAAACGCTGCTCGTCAAATATATACAATATGCTCAAATTAGATTTTCCCTTCGTTCTCAGTCCCCTCATCAGGCTGATCCTGTTGTCGCTGTAGACCTAATTAACACAGTCTTGTTGGATGCGTAATCCTTAATTATTTGCCAGTGAACTAGCTGATACTCGTCTATTGTTGTACGGGAGAGCTGTTGAGACCAATCAGAGGATCAAGGAATCGCTAATAATCAGTCTGGGCAAGAAATAAAGTTAATTCCTAATTTAATTGGTATTTCAGACAGAAAGGGAAATTAATCCATATTCACTTATTTCATACCGGGGAACTTTATGAAGGATTTTCAAGGTCACTGTCTTCCAGGGATGTGCCATGCCTTCAACTGCTTTCATGGGCTTAACTGCCCTTTGAATTAAAATCCCCTCATTAAAGCTGATAGAAGATCTTTGAATGGACTGTTTACACTGCAGTAGGTAAAACCAGCCATGATGGATTCCTGCTGACTGGACAATAAGGAAAAAGGGCAAAGGTTGGAATCCAAAGCAATAACAGGTATATCATCAGCATATCAGCTGTCCACAAATTTCCAGATAAAGATATTCAGTTTACTTTACTTTGTTGTACGATGACGAAATTGATCAAAATGTTCATATTTGAGAAGCTGGAACAAGTTAAATGACGTTTCTTGCCCAATATCAATGTTTTGGTTAGGAAAACAAATCCATTTTGGTTAAAGTATGGTAAGGGTAAGACAACTGAAACACTTTGTTTGAGTACTTATGTTGCTTAGAAGGTAGCACTTATCTGAAAGATGAACACTGATAAGCATCTGTTGCTATATTAAGGTAAGGATATGGTAAATCACCCTGTGAGTATACGCCATATACTGCCATCTTCACCTCTGGGGCACAGCATATCCTGCGTTTGCACTGAAAGCTAGCATTGGACATAACATGGAAGGTACGTCATTGTCCAATATAGACACACTTACAAGGGTTACATTGCCTTGGAAATAATACCATCACCCTATCTTTTGTAACTCATGCGTCACTATTTAAAATCTATTCCCCTTCTTATCATTGTCTATCTGTACACTGCTTTCTCTTTCCAGTTTCCAAGGAAGCCTACCAAGGCAAGGCTAGAATGAAAAGAGGAGACCGACCGAAATGCTTTTCTAGCTCAATTTGAGAATCCTAGCAACAAGGTTTGCACTTAAGCCATTTCTCTGTGGACAGGACGCTGTTAATTCTGTGCTTAAATTAGTTGAGGATCATTAATCCCAGTGGATTTACATGCAGTAGCCTTCACTTGTGATTTGTCCTTTATGTGACAATAACTTTACCCACCATACACATTGCTTATTGCCATTGATGGGACATAAAAGTAAACCTGAAAGATTTTTTTTTGATTGAATGTAGTTTGGATTGGTTTAACTAGCTCTGGATTGACAGGTCTGTTCTCTACAGCCTGACCTTCTCAATATAAGGCTAATATACGTACTGTACACTCGCCTCAGATGAAAGAAAGGTATATTTCAAGACTCATCAACACATCTTTTGGATCCAGGTTAGAGGATCACATTTTCTGTAGACCCCCCGGCCACTTCAATTAGTGACCTCCACAGGCTTCTCCGAGTAGAGTGCTGAGTTTCTCTTCAAATCCACATGATCAAAATGTATGATTAATGCTTGCTGTCTATCCCAGCTAAGGCTAATCATCCAAAGATTCACAAAGCCATTAATACCTCTCCAACTGCAGGACTGGAAAGCTTTGAGCACCATTTATGATACCTGCTACCAGCAATCTTTGCACTCCATAGCAGCACTGATACCGATACCGATATCTGTCAAATACTGACTCAAACGGCTGGATTGGGTAACGGTGACAATATGCCGATCTGGTATCAAATACTATTATCTTAATAAACAATTCGGTATTCAGTACATTTATACCTATTCATTTATTTGTTACATTGTGTGTTACAAAGTTAGAAAAGCAATGTTTCAGTAAAGCCTGTAACATAAAATAATCATCCTAGTCAATTCCCAGTTTTAGTCATACTGCCCATTAATTAAACGCTGGTATCAGATTGGTACTCGGTATCGGCTGATACCTAAAGCCCAGGTATCTGCATCTGGACTGAAAAAGTTGTATCACTACATCACTAGATGCTATGAAGAAAAGTCATTTATTAAGAACACAGCCAGCAACATCGAAGGTAATGGACCCTAAATGTTTAAGACACGTATACAGCATCTTTGAAGCCTTATGAATATATTAAAGGCAAAGATGAACTTTATAAGTCAATTTGGTGGTGATACATGTAAATCTGATTTAAAAAGAATAAAAAGATGCTTTTTTCGTTAGTGTTGAGTTACATATCTGAAGGATCTGTGATTACAGTCCTCATTTTACACTGGGGCCTCAAGCTCCATATCAATTGGTGGAGGAACAGCATGGCCTTCAGAACACTTCAACTAATCACCCATCTGTGGCCATTGTCTACCAGAACCATATGTGACTGTGATGTCTGTTTATTATAATGAGGATGAAGATAAGTAGCATTTGATTACTTCCTCACAAACTGCACAGTGTGAAGTACTGTATGCGCCCAAGCACTTGCAGATCATTCTGTGCACAGATACAGAAATTACAGCCCCTCTTAACTGACAATATTCAGAAACTGAAATTGTGAATTTAGATGCCGGGAATTCATTACTGCTATCTTTGTTCCATCGCGTATCTAGAATACTGACACAGACAGAACAAGAAATCCCTTTTCACTATCTGGTTTTTGCTACAGAAGTGATTAGATCACTCGATACCGTCATTTCTCTGCTTCTATTTTCTCCACCATAGGACGTTCCCCAGGAGAATACACAACCATAATGGTTTTCGAGAAATATTATCGACCTGGCCTGATGCTGAAGGTGGCTACTGCTGTAATGATGCCCTTGCCTTGGGTGTAGATGAGGCACAACTTAAAACCATTAAAGTGCTGTATTTGAAAGCAGCTTCTTGTTTAATATACGTTTCAAACATGTCTTTTCAGAAATAACCCCCCAAAACATATTCTTTAAGAAGCTACATGGATAAATTATTAATCTCCTGTGTGCTTTCTGATGGTAATGAACACATCAAATGAGACTATTGTCATAACATTTGTGAGTTCCTCTACTGAGGCTATATTTCGAGTTCATACATAAGTGTGGTAATAAGGCTTTATTATAAACTTTAACTAGAATGGTTGTAAAATAGGTTGTATATGGTACATAATACAATTACATAATGAGTGCAAATAAGCTTTGAAAAAGTTAAAATTAACTTAAAATGAAACTAAAACAGACTGTAAACACTTTTGGTGGATGGATTTTTAATAAGTATGATTTCTATGATGCTTTGTGATACTTATGAGTGTTGGTGGATTAACAAGGAGCAGAACTGGCACATTTCCACCACTTAAAATGTATTACACTAGCATTTAATCATATGACTGTGTGCAATGTCAAAGATGTCTATTGCAGTGACAAAGCAACACAGAATTATCACACATCCCTGGATCTTGACAGAGCTTTTATATGTATAGTTCAGTCTCAACAACCATGTCTCTAGTAGCAGAACGGAATAGCAGACAAAGGTCAGGAATAGCCTGTTAGGATTGTCCAGCATCTATCAAGCTAAAGAACATGACGGCTACCAAAACACAGCTTAATTGTTGCACTTAACATTCATAAAGTGACCAAAAAAACAACTTAACACAAATGAAAGTAGGCAACTGTACAATACAATACATTGCTAAAACCTTAAACAGGAGATTATGTGTCAGGCTTTGTGTGTGTCAGCTTATTGTTTTGGTTTTCCTGCTTCCAAGTGGAAAATAACAACAACAAAACAAATGAATGCGTCTTTAAAGATTTCCAGAGTTATTTCAGATGAGATGTTACTATCCTCCTAAATGCTGTTACTAAATGGTCCAAAATCTTTTAATACATTTTAGGCAATCTGAAAGCAAGCAGTTACTACTTTAAAATGGTTGAAGATGTATTTATGAATATATTTAAAGAAAAACAAACATCACTCAGCAAATATTCAGATGGATTATACTTTAATACAATTCTATATTATCCTGCTTTTCCAGCATTGTGTCTCTAAACCACACTACTTTGAGAGATACCGAAATTGTTATTAGTAAGACTTCATCATTGAGCTCTTTGTTATATTTCTTGTTTGACTGTCAGCGGTTACTGAGCTTGATGAACATTAGAAGGGGTACTTCAAGAAATTCCAATGTGATTTGCACTCCACTTAGTGCCCTGTTACATAAAGAGGTCTATGCGCTATTATAGGGGTTTTGGGACCGAGACTGACAATTACATTAAAATGAATCAAGACGTCCCTGTACTTACTAGATGTTAGAGCTCTCCTGCAATTATGACTTCCATTCACGCACTTGCATGACGTCCAACTTAATGCAATGTACATTGCATTTTCTGAAACATAATTTATATTGAAAGCATTATAAGGCAGGCCTGCTATACACAATGTGACTGAGAGCTAAAAGGCTTTCCTTCATCACTGGAAGCCCCACTGATGACAGATCTCAAAAGAATCAAATCTCCATTTTCTTCTCAATATGGTTTTAAAAAAAAGATCCTATTGTCACCGTCAAGCTTAGAGGATACCCATTAGGGATATCCATTAAGGCCTCTTTTCATTTAATTTAGAAGATGCTTTTATTGGGAGAGACTTAACAGTTGGGGCACAAATAGAGATGTTATACGTCAGTCATTTTAAGATGCACAAGACACTGAGTGTCAGAGAAAAAAAGAGGGAAAAGTGATATTTATCCTTAAAGTTTCAAAATGCATTACTTATCTACAATCAGATTGAGCACACACCTCCATGAATCCTATTGTTCTTCTTCCATGAACATGGCCATTGACACGCTTTTCATGGAACAATCAAATGTGGATCTATTTAATAGCCACAAAGGTGAAATGATGGCAGATCAGTCTTTGTTAAGAACCAGCACAGTGTGAAATGAAGTGCCGTTGTATCATGCTACAGCAACTATTATTGTTAATGCCTGCTAACCTCTGTTAGCTTATCAGGGCATCATAAACATTCTCATTTTCCAACAGATGCTTTAATAGTATAGCAGCATGAATATTCAAGAACTCAAATTACACACTGCAATTACTTAGTGTAAGATATTACAAATGAGCACTGACCTACCAGATGATGTGTTATGTTAGTAAATTACAACAGAACATGAAAAGCAAGTGGTAACCATAGCAATACAGGGTTCTTTAACATGTTCTCTCAGACGAAACCCTTTTTAATGGTTCTTGATTATTATGATTTAAACAGACTTGGCATACAATATTTTTTGAATGTACTAAAAAAAAGCTCTTGGGAGACAGAACAGGATATGTTTCCTACATTATGGTAATGTCATATGCAGCAATAAACAAAAAACAACAAAGTATGCTTTACTCTGATCTGTGATCAATGAAAGAAGTTGAGATAATTTTAAGATGAACAAACTGGATCAGAGCGGCTCTGCAGATCTTTTGGAAACTTCACGCTCTCATTATGTTGTAAATAATCACAGCTGCAGCTAAAGCAGCAGTTTGTGTCCATCCAAGCTCGCCACATCACATCCTTTTCATTTGGGGACTTCATAAAGTTGCAATGATGAAGGATAAAAGATGGTTTGTGGGTGCATATTGAGGTTTCTTTAGCTCAGCTGGGGAAGCAGTCTTAGCTCCTGCCATAAACATTATACCCAAATAAAAAGGGATTAACATGAATTGAAAAAGAAGGTGCACAATATGCTGCACGGTGATGGCAAAATAGACCCCAAAATCCCCAAATCTGCCCTCGAACCATTGCCAGTGTCACTGTCACTTCTCCCATTACATAAATGGGTAAAAGAATAACTGTTTATATTTGGGTATAAGGACATTTCAAATACATTAACACTTCATCATAGAAGGCATCAGTAGAATGATTAAAGCCTTGAGATTAAAACCAATGCCATTCTTGCCAATATTGTGTCA
Organism: Anoplopoma fimbria; assembly: GCF_027596085.1. NCBI lineage: Eukaryota > Metazoa > Chordata > Actinopteri > Perciformes > Anoplopomatidae > Anoplopoma > Anoplopoma fimbria. Next base: position 25,193,984 of record NC_072451.1, on the reverse strand, counting down.
TCCATTTCTATACAAAAGCAACCGTTTCAATCAATAAATTGCTCTCCTTTCAATGACTCAAGCTTTAGGGGTAATCTAAGAATGTGCTCACCTTTGATTTCCTTGCTTCAGAGTTGTATTGTCTGGCTTTTGTGGTCCTTAAATGTAAGAGTGATTAGAGTTCTCATCTCACACAACAACACTACTTGAGAAGAAAATGAGCAGACTAAAAGGTCACTCTTACACAATCGAACAGAGGGGATAATTACGGTCTATTAAGCAGTGAGCACAGTGAGAAAAGAAGACTCCAAAACAATCTCTCAGCAACAATCCTTGAGGTTATCAAGCTATATACATATATACATATATATTAAAAAAATATATATATATATATATATACATATATACATACATATATACATATAGACATACATATATGTACATACATATATATACATATACATATATATATACACATATACATATATATATATTGTAATAAGTAAATACAGTAAATATTGTGCATATTGTGTTTGTTTAGTCAACAAAACAACAATGATGTGCCATCTGTGTCAACCCCATTTGCAAAAAGTGCGTTTTCTGAGCTGCATGACTGTTAACAACATTGTGTTACATAATTATCAACCATTTGTACGGTCAAATTGTTTTAAAAGCAATTCTGTATGTTCCAGGGTCTTAAAACACAAAGAAAGGAGGGGAAAACTCATATTCTTAGGTATTCTGTCAGGTCAGTGTTCATAAACAATGTTCTGCTGGAATATAAATTTCAGAAACCTCTGCTGTGAACCCGTTTCAGGTTTGTTTTTCCAATACTATCTTAAAAAGTACAGCCATATTTGTATTTGTTGACAGCTTCTGCCACTGCTGATTGGCAAGGGCCACAGCCACCTCACCCCTCAGTGAGTGCACGGTGCGACTAGCTGGCAACAACAGGTGAGACTAGCTGAGTCAGAAAAGGTACCACAACATTTGTCGTGAGACAATCGAGTAGCAGGTACTATAAGTATAGGATCAGGGTGTGGTGAACCACAGAGATGCCTCACATATCGAAAAAAAGAAAGAGAAACATACTGAAATAGAGGCGTTATACAGAAACATGGAGGAGAAAACCTCAAAGAGGCAGCCCAAAGAGAAATAATACATCAAAATGAAAATAAATAAATACATACACAGCACAAATCTAGACATACTTATAAATATATACACTGCATCACATTAAAATTTGAATGTGTGTAAGATGAAGACCACGTATAAAAACACACTGCAGTCTTGACAAGTGCCGGTCCCCATAAATCATACATCCATCAGTGCCTAGGCCTATCTGTAATGTTTAGTTAATGCTTGAGTTCATGTAGTGGCATGTATGACTATGGCCAGCCACCTGACCGGGTATAGTACTGATATCTGTGACAGTGATGTCTGTCATAGCTGTTTCACAGTCACAGACTCGCTCCAAATAGAAATACCAGAAATACCACCTGGGCGTGGTTACATCACACAGTAGAAAGTCTAGTATTCATGTTTTCAAGCGACACTCCTAATGTGACTGGCCATTCAAGCATTGATAACATTTTAATGGAAGCTCCCACTTGAAGCAGTGAAGTGCAAAACGTCTGCAGCTGAACTCAACAATATATTCTATTTCAAAAGTCTAAAGGTACAATACTGTGTGACAACTTTAGGAGAAAAGTCAACTAAAGCTTTCAAGGACCATTAAGGTAAAAAAAAAAAAAAAGAATCTAAAATACAAATGAACATCTCATCACCAAGCTTAAAGTTTTGTTGAATACAAACATTATGGTGTATTGAAGCTAGACCTTTGTATAATATGATGAATTTAGGCATATTGAATCAGCATAGTTTCAAAATTGACTTAGTATTGTACAATTATAATAATACACATGGGTTCTCTTACTTGATTGGCCCCGTCCACTAGCAGCCAGTCAATAATGTGAGCCAAATACTAAACCGAACAGAGGTTATTTAAATTGAAATGGGGAAATATTATAATAAACCCAATTGTGCTACTCTATTTATAGAGTTTGACAGTTTAGAAGATAATGTCCAGAGAGCTTAATGTAATGTCTGTGATCACAAAATCTACGAAAGAACAAAGCTGAAAAAACAAAACATTTTGTATTCCAAAATAATAGAAAAGTCAATAGTCTTTGGCGTACAGGCCTAAGTGTCTTTCAGTCAATAAAAAGATGAGGCAGATTATTCTATTAATAAAACCCCATCAAACTGTTAACTTCTGTGAATAAATTTACACCCACACCGCAGCGCCCTTTCCTCAGCTATCCATCTTTCTTCTTTCCCAGTTGTGATATATTTCAACTTTAATGCGCACACAGCTGACACTTCAGTGGACGTCCGCATCGACACCAGCTGTTGCTGGAAGATTAACTTCAAAGTTTCTATACATCTTCAAGGATCTCCTTTTGTTTGTGAGGAGAAAACAAAAACAGACTGCTTAACCCACTGTGTTACCAGCAAGCGTCCGTTCCACAACATGCAGACCATGGAATGAATTCTTATCGGTAGCGGTGCAGTCTGGTCTCCGCGCAGCACCGACACTGTGTCTAGATGAAAGATGTGTTTTGATGAGGGCTGCGTGAGAATTTAATGAAGCAAGATGGGAGTGAGCCCGGAGCTATGGACGCCTATTGATGTGAGATGTTTTTAAGGGGATTCCTCTTTCTTTGCTTTTATGTGTTGGATACCTTTTATGGGATTCCACACAGTCCCTGTACATGTATTGCAAATAGTAGTTTCATGATTTGTTTTTCAAGGAACTGCACTCTTGCGGAGTTGCCTGCGACCCTGACTTGAACCGCTTCGTAGCCATCATTTGACCTAAAACACCACGGCACATATAACAATAATTTTAAAATGTCTTTGTCAGATAACACCACTGCACCTTAGCCAAATCCCCTGATTCATCTTTAGTTGAAAAGCGAGCAGGTTTCAAAGGCACGCCTCGGGCAACACACATCTGAAGTAAAATAAAATTAGCTTCTCCAGCTACCCTTTGATAGTGGGACACCCCAACTATAAGTCTTGGTTCCTTACTGTATTTATTAGTTGCTTTATCAGATCCTTGATGGTCTCAAACTGCAAAGAGCACGAATCCTCCTGAGGGGGTGAATATGTGTGTTGAATGGAGTAATATCTTTTTCTAATGTGCTTCCCATTTTTTCCTCAGTCTTAGCAACATAACCTCTTAATGTTTCTGTCTGTATACAGGCATCCTCTCCAGCGTTCCAGTAACAGGTCTCCAAGAGGTCAATTAACAGTAATGAGGCAATAATGTGGTTTACTCCAAACCTAATTAGATTTCGTTTAGCCAATGGGCTCTCACATGTCCCATGTAAGAGGCTAAACTATGCAAACCATTTACTGTGTGTTTCACTTCCCTTGGACTTAAAGTGGTTCTTACAGAGGCAGCATTAACACCCGACCCATCAAAGATACAATTGTTTGTCTTTTAAGTCTGCATCACCTTATTCCAGTTACTGTGAACGTCACAAATCCCTTTAGTCTATGCTCTCTAACATCCAATTACACGCCGCCTCCTGGTTTTTACTTGGCAATCAGACATTAACAGTCATATATTGAATATGAAGGAAATTTAAATGAAGACTACAGGAAGATGTTGACATCTTTGAGAATTAAATAAAGATTAATGTTAGTGCAGTGAGTTTACAACCTTTTTTCACATATTTTGCAAGCTATACTGACCAAAACTGTGTTTGAGGAAGAAGCACAGAAGTAACCAAAATTAAGACAAAGGTGTGTATCACTGCTATTACTGGAGAATCCTTACAGCCGGGACAAGAGAGGAAACCGAAAGCCCCCGTTCTGGTGGTTTGATTCAAATAAATGAAGAGGTAGGCAGAAAAGTGGTGCTTTAATGCAAATTCGATCGGATGAAATATTACACACTCAAATCTTAAGTGGCCTTTTGAGGTCAATTGACTGGCTGCTGAGTCGAAACGTGGCAGGGGGGTTGTCCATATTTCACACGCCATTCCACCACGCGGAGCTTATAAGTTATCACATGCGGGGAGAATAGCTTAGCTCCGACCCTGTGGCCCTCAGCGGCGCCTTAGCACAGTCTGCATCCGTCACGTAACGGAGCAGGAATGAGGTCTTTTTCATGGCAATTTGTACCACAAAAACTCGCAGTTATAGGGAATTATGGGGGACTTGCAGTATCAAAGTGAACATTTAGAATATAAAAAGCAGATGAATATAGATATTTAACCAAATTCAATCTGAGCTTAATAACTCATTGGGGGCTAATAACATATGAAGGAAATGACATGGTTTGGATTCGTAAAGTGAAAATTTTACCCAAAGTCGTTGCTGCAGCTCAACCATTTCCTTTATTGTTGATTAGTTGCCTCTTAACTTCTTTGGCGTGATTCCTTCCTAACAGATGAAAGGGCAATTTCCATGTTAAGTGGATTGCTTTCCTCAATTGTATCTGCAGAGGCAGAATATCTGTATGTGCACATGTGTGAGAGAGGGGCTTTTCGACAACTCAGATTTGATAAGGTTTTGCTGCAGCTTCCATCTATTGGATTTTCCTCACTCCTATTGCAATTCTTTCAACTGCACTGCGTTTAACCCAGGCCAAACAATTACATTATTCCAACTGCATTATAAGATAATAATAGATTACTGTAATCCATGTGTTTTGTTTATTAAAATACATATGTATGTTTTGTTCAGAATATCCGAGGGAAGTAAACAGATTGCTTGGCACATCTGTGCATAATTTGATTCTTGTCATATAAAAACTTTTCAGATGGATGCCACATCCTCGCCATGCTCTCCATGGTGACAGAGAAATGAATAATATCAATTCATTTTTCTTTCTTTTTTCATATTAAGGTTTTCCATCTGCTCCTGCAAAGTCATAAAAGTATTAACATTCCTGGATGTGACAAGTGAAAAAAAAAATGGCTCTTAGTTTTGGCGGAGTTACAAGGAAGAGGAGGGGGGAGGAACTAAGAACGAGACGTCTGCAGCATTGGAAAGAAAACACTGTTAAATGCATGGGCCAAGTTTTGTCTTTTTTCTACTCAAGAAGCCTGTACTGCTGAGAACCAGAGAGCTATTTTTGCTTTTACTTATTCCAAAAGTGGACTGTGGAGAACAGGTTTGGCCTTAATCTTCAACTTGGACTTCACGCTATTTCATCAGGACAAAATGATGCAAGTTAGTGTCCCTGCTGTCCAGCTCTCTCTAAGGGACACTGTGTGTTCTTTATCTCCCACGCTCGATCCGGTGAGAATAGCTGTAATCCCAACTGTGTCACCCATATTCTGCGTAACTATCCCTGGGGCCGTAAAGAACAGCACCAGCCTCCCAAATCCCATAACAGATGTCAGGGGAAACAAACTATTCACTCATACTGACAGGTTTATCTGTCTCGATTGCAACCTGTCAAAAAAGCCAATACTTACACGGTTTCGAGCATGAGTTGTTGTCTTACTTCTCTCCAAGTTAAATTTGTAACCAAGATGAATGGACTACAGAAAGTTGAAAGAAATTGCCTCAAGGAAGTGAGTCAGCATCCCAAATGGACAAGCTATGTTTAGATACCCTTAATAAATGTGGAATATGGTGCTTGAATAGTTTATTTTCCATCATTTACGATATTTTTTAAACTTTAAATTATCTTCATGTTCATATTTAAAAGGTATGCGTCAAATTATGGAAAGTTTGTAAGCAAACATAGTTTAACTTTTGACCTTTGAACTTTTGCCTAAGCATGCCCTTGCTGAAAAAGTGTCTACTCTCCAGGAAGAGCTACTGACACAAAGAGCATAATTCATACATCGTGAGCCTACATCCAACTAATCAGTGTTCAGAGCGGGTGCAACTCTGCCTTATGCACACCAGAGAAACATTTCCCAAAGGAGGACGGCAGCACTCTTGACTGTCAGTCACAGCCTAACAGTACTATTACAGAAACATTGTTATTGAGCAGAAAAAGATGAATCTGAAGGGAAGATATATCACATTAATTTGTTTGTCTATGTAAAAATCTCCCTTTGGGAATGCATTAGTTAAGACAGCATAAACATGTCTGGCTCAGACTTTTTATTTCTTGAACACGGATATCACAATGTTGGTAATATATTCCATAGCTTTCCTGGTGCTCCACATTTGCATTCTGCATCTAATTAGAAAGAAGTCATCACTCAATACAGGCCGCTCTGCTGATCCAGAATCATAACTAGCAACGTGTTGAGCATAAAACATGATTATTGTGGCTCGTCATGAATGTGCTACTCCAGTTTATTCCATGCACTCAATTAACTTCAGCACTTCAGGCATGAACGTTCTGCAAATAAGACTTTTTTTTATTATTTTACGATTGACGTGAATGTTCACAGACTGCATATGAAGATTGACGGGAGGCACAGGCCTCTTCTTGTTTAGTGGGTGGGTTGAAACAATATTATCATATTAGACGTAGCAAACACGGACAAGCAGCAACATTGACATGCATCATCGGTTATGTAGCTGTGATGGAAAGTCAATTAATGCTGGTTGTTAATATCGAAGTTTAAGCAAAATTGACAAATCCACAGATTAGTTTACAATCCTCCCTTACTCAAAGGACCATTAAGAGCATCTTAAGAACCAAACAGTTATCCACAACGGGAGCCCTGCCTCTCATTATATCATTACAAAGAACAAAGCTACACTTATTTTCCTTATTTGTCATGACTAAATTCCTCTTAATGCTGTACACACATTTGTGCATATGTGTCACAAAATCATAATCCAAACATTTTATAATTCCTTGTAGCCCCTTGCTTTGTTATGAAATAGTGCATTTCATCTTATCATAGGCCATGTTGTGCTTTTCACAGCATCAGTCTGTGACAGTCCTGTATACAAGTGCAACCTGTGACAAAGGATCGCAGGTCAACTATATTCTTTTAGAAATCACAAGCAAAAACCTAGATTGCTTGATCATCCATTTGTGTAAATGAGAGACAAAGTTTACTTTTATCACACAAATGTAGCAACAAGTTCTTTTTTGCTTTGCACAGTAGAAGCAGACGACGTTTGTTCAGTCTCACAGATTTAGTTTAACCTAGTTTTGACCTAAAACAAACTAGAGTGCACTGTTCTGATCAAGAGATCTTGCTTTGTCAAATGATAGAATATTCTCAGGCAATAAGAAGATTGAATTGTGCAATAAAATCATAACTGGGACCAAAACCAGGACAGATGTGGAGATAAAACAAAACTGCCGCTAAGAACCAGAGCTACATAAAACTAGGGGAAAGACTTGCAAACTGTGCAAAGATTTATCAGATAACTGTTAGGGAGTCGGAACAGCCTCAGTAAATGGATAGTTCAAACTCAATTCCCCCATCATCATATAGCCACAGGTACAAAGAAATATCCTGCTTTCGAATAATTACTGATACTGCAGAATGTGCACTTGAACAGAAGTCCTCTGGTGTATAGAATAAACAGAAAATATAATCAATGTTTTTACAACGCCTCAGCAGAGTAATAAAGACAGTCCTTGCATTCTTCTTAATACGGATACCTCTTTCACCAAAAGAAAAAGAAAAGCTTCTGTGCAGCGTTGACTGTGAGAGTCTGGCAGAGCTTAATACAGCCTGAGTGCAGAAAAAACAAAGATAAAGTGGCCATCAGGAAATATGGCATATAATTGGCAGGTGATGTACTGTGCTCCGGAGACTGCCGTCAGTCCAAGCATGAATCTCTCCTCAAACAACCTGTCAACAACTTCTCCACCTTGATAGTTATTCACTCTAATGCACTGTTGACATTATAACACGTTTTTTTATGGGCTCTGCTGAGCTTTCCGTTGAAATTTGTATCATTATTTAATCTATGATTTAAGAATTGTTAATCTTTATTGTTCAGTTAAACATCTGTGTTTGCTAGATTTACAAGTCTAGCACACCCGTTGGACAACAACCTGCAAATGCTTTTTAGGCTGGTATTATCTATCTGCTACAGATAAATGGAAACATTTAATGGTGCATGGTTGCTTTCCATAAATTGTATCCTGCTTGCAAAGGTTTGACAAATGTAATTTATTTATGCAAACTAAAATATCATCCAGTGTTTATGGAGAAAACAAAAGTCTGGAATACATGTGATTAAAAGGAGCGCTATTTACTCTAGGTCCAGTAACCTTAAGGGGAGAACACAACTGTTGTATGTCACAGTTCAAGAGCTTCTACTTTGAGAGCAGTAAGCTGCATATTTTTGACAAACTGGTGTGACGGAGATACAAAGGAGAGGATGTCTTGTCATATAAAATGATCCAAATGACAAAAAAAACAACCTGTCTCCTAAAAATTACATTTAAATATAATGCTTAGGGTTTTGCCTTTAATGTGTTTGGGGAACCATATTCTTTTCATGGATGTCTACTGGTAAAACCTTACAGTTAAAGTATTTTGTTCTGTTGCATTGCCTAGATGTTGTAAAAACACTGGGGTCCAGAGTGTGTGTCCTATACCCTCTATGTTTTAGGGTTAAGGCTGTAAGAAAAGGTAAAGATTATGGTTCATAATGCGTATGTTAAAAACATTCACTTATTATGTTAATAAAAAAACTTTCTGGCACTAACTCGGGTAGGAACCTCTGCAGATAGAAATTCATTTTTATTGTCCTTAATTGATGCCAAAGTGTTGGAACCAAGTAGCATCATTCAGATATCTAAAACATCAGATGTGAAAAATCATGTAAGAAGAAGAAAACTGTTCGCCACCAATGGTGGCCTCACTAGAATATAATTCAATGCAGCCACACGACATGGTGCACATGCAGCACAGAAACTGGTGGAAAAACTCTCCTGCTGTTACTTTCTTATCATTCTCCACTTACACATAAAACCCATATCTAAAATCACGGCTGTTTTTCTGGGGCTACCAAAGGGGATTCTGGGAAATGTAGCAGGTTGAGGAAATTGGGTACACCAAAAACTGGTAAACAAACTTTCTCTGTTAAGACACCTAAAGTACAAGAGTCCAAGGATGAGTTATTTTTCCATTAAGGTTGCATTTGCATATTAAACTAACCTGTTTGCTGCAGGCAAAGAGAACACTAAAATCTTGTCTTGAATATTGTGGGAAGCAGTACAGAAAATTGTATTCACAGCAACACATAAATCAGATCGTATTCAACAGTAATTTAGTCATAGCGCAGTTGTTATTTAATGCATATATTTGTTTATATTTTTTCAACCCCATACATGAACCAAGGGGCCCTTTTACAATAACTATAAATTCCTCCCAGTGCATAAAACCTTGTTGGAGAAATTGTCATTACTTCTAATTAACATCACTGCATTTGTTCAGGCTATATGGATCCACATAAGAGTGTGTAAAATCAGACATTCTTCTTGGTTAGTCATTTTCATAAAAATGACATCCCTTTCTGTGAAGACAGCAGTCTAAATTGGAAAGCGCCTCATTTTGGTCTCAAACTTCCATTCAGCTGAGAAAGGAAAAGGGACAGGAATTAATTTGCAGTGAGTGAATAGGTTTTGACAGGGGGCTATTTCACCAGTCAGTGTCAGTGTTATCCTGGCTGAGCAATAATGCAATAAGGAAAACAATCAAACGGCGAGCTACAAAACATCTGACCTAAGATTCTCTTTTGATATTGAATATAATTGCTTTGTTCCGAGGACTTAGACTGGCCTCTGTGTTCTGCTGATTTCTTAAAATAAGTTAGGCTGAAAGCGCAGAGCCAGAAGCATGGTTATTTTCATACTGCCTTTGTTCTGCAAGATCAGTCAGAATGTCTCCAACATGGAGTGCTAGTCCCTTTGAAACACTCGGATAAACCTTCATCCTCCGATTGTTTCCCACTTCTCTCTCACTTCTACTTCACTTGTCGACGGTGAGCCAAGAATGTTATAAAAGCTGAGGAAATAGTGCACATCACCTAGTTTCCTCAAGGAGTTTTCAATTTGGTTTCACTCTTTTCAGGAACAACTGTTATTCCAGGTGTTGAAAAAAAACAAAAAAACTACTAATTGCCGTAATGATGCTGCATCAGCACATCCATTGATGGGTTGATCTCACAATACAGGAACATCTGCAGTATGATGTTACAGAGTGATGTGTCTTTTCACTCTTTGGCAGAATGCGGTCATTGGCTTAACATTAATTAGCTACAGCTATAATTTACCGCCGGTGACATTTGTCCTTTTAACCGGCAAATGCAACAGTCAGTGCCAGATATAAAGGAGAAGCCTATTAATGTTATTTGCATATTTTCAACATTGCTAATGAAATATAATGAGGAGGGTTAAATGTTCAATATGAGATTCATTGGAATTGGAACTTAACGAATCTGGGTATTTTGCAGACCAGGAACCACATCCAAATTGAACCTGCTACTGGAGCCCAACCCTAATCTGCATTATGTTGAGTTATTTATCCCGAAAATATCTTCTTTCTCAAACATTACTGAGATGTGAGCATTTTCTTAGAATATTGGGCAAAAATGAAAATAAAAAATATACATTATGTATGACTGACTTCGTATCTCATAGTAAAATAATTTACACCCTTCAAACAGTTTCCACTGTGTCTAGTTGTCATTAGACAAGCACATTTAATGCAAAATAAATTTCCATGGATCAGAGACACAGCAGAAAAAGTAGGTCTAAAAGTGGATTATGTTCAGTACTGCAACAGTCTCTCTCCGTCCCCAGCATTTCCTCTCTTAATCCAATCATGTCCCAATTACAAAAAACAAAGATTAAGTCAGGGAGAGACAGAAAAAGCACTCTAAATGTAAACTTAGTTTTTCTGGTGCCATTTTGGATAGATGAGTATATGATGTTTGTTTCTTGAGCATTTAAACAGGATCCAAGAAGGCAACCCAAGAAAATGTCATCAAGGCTGAGTGAAGTACATGGCAAATATCATGAATGTGTTAATGACCGTCCCTCAGAAGAAAAAGTTACAAACTGGAAATATATATTTCTAAAGAGGCAAAAACACATGACCAGCTAATTATGAAATTACAAGCAAACTGAATCCTTTAACAACTGAATTGGCAGATGAGCAACACTGATGGAAAACAAAGCTTTTTCATCATGGATGCAGAGATCATTTACTGTCTCATAATATTGTTGTCTTAACTGCACTAAACCATTAACTTCTACTTCATTTCATTCTTTTAAAAGGAAAGGTTAAATTGCATTTTTGAGGAAAGAAAATCGTTACCTTTTATGGGACGCCAATTAAATTGTTCTTTATGCTTTGGTCACAGGAAATGTTCTTTGGCATAATAACTGATAATTGATCAGTTAGTTTTAGTAGCCATTTCTGCTCGAGGCAAAAAGATTTCTACAGTCTAGGTGCTCATCGGTGTACATATTGTACTACTGACTATCCAATAACTTAGTGAGACAGCGTGAACACATTTAGTGCCACTGGTGATCTTTATTTGAATGTGAGGCTTTCAGTGTGTCTATTTTACAGGAAAAATGTAATATATTTTACAAAGAAAGTATAACTACAGTAAAAACCACTTCAGAGGAAAGTAGATTGACCAGAGCCTTTCAGAGCGAACAGAGTGCATTTTGTATTTCAGAACAGTTTAGACTGAATTCATACAAAAATGTTAACATTTATCAGTCAACAAACCTACAAAAAAGTATCCAATTTTTTCAGGCATGTGAATATTTATTTGTCAAGATTTGTTCCAGAATTTTTAAGTAAAAACTTTTATACCCCAATCAGCTTATTATACAAAGTATTAACTACAACCCAGAGCTCCCACAAATTACATTTGTATGCTACTAATAGACATTTTGGAGTAAACGTAATTGCTGACTGAATTATATTCACAGGTATAGTTTTTTTCCCAATCCAGGAAGTGTGACATATTTATACAACACAGATATGATATGGAAATGGCCACAGGGGATGGTTTATGTTCTTCCTCCAGAGTGTGGCATGGTTTTAGCTACTAAAACACTTAGCTAAGGTTAGGGTTGGAGTGTGGTTTTGGTTAAATAATAAAATAGCCAATGCGTCCAGTGTTGTGCTTAAATCAGCAATGATTTTTTAAATATTTAACCAAAACCTGTTATAACCATGTGCCTAAAGTTGTCTAAACTTAACTGCAAAGACACAGATATTGTAGGTGAAATGAATGAATAATGGACAAGGCACTTATATTTGTAGGGATGTAACTCATGTTTCATTATTTGTTAAGCAATGAAGCAAAGTCAAGAAATTGAAAAAATGCATGTCACAATTTCTCAAAAACCAAGGTAACATCTTCAAACCCATTGCTTTGTCCACCCAATATGGAACTAAATCAAAATATATTCAATTGTATATCACATTAGACAGAAGAAAAGGAGGTCTTAACAACTGAGAAGCTGGAACTTTGGGGGATTTTTGCATGTGCAATGGCTAACTGATCCATTGTTTACAAAAAAGCAGGTGCTAATCCATTTCCTGCCAATCAACTAATTGTTTCAGCTTGAGTGCATAATGATTGAATGCTCAACTATTATACTGAATATTAATCCTACACATGCTAATTTACAGTTGCACTGTAAGTGAGGTTATATTAGAGTGTACCTGGATAATATCCGTCCTTGTATTGTGTGACAAAATAAGCTTTGTATTTATATTTGGAACAATGGAACCAAGCGAAATTCATATAAAGTTATTGTACTTGACAAATAGAGTTACACTGACACTAATTATTCCGTGTGGGAGCCCAGTTTTTGAGGCTGATATATTTTGCCAAAACGTGTGAAGGACTAAGGCCTTGTTGTACAACTGAGCCATTATTCCTCACAAATTAAGTTGCGAAAGACAGGAAGACTTTGGTTTATGTGCCTGAGGCCTCTTGTTGACCTGAATCATGAAATCATTCTACTGCAGCAACAACAGTACACTGTGTGTGTGCATGTGTGTTCATTTGTGTGTGTGTGTGTGTGTGTGTGTGTGTGTGTGTGTGTGTGTGTGTGTGTGTGTGTGTGTGTGTGTGTGTGTGTGTGTGTGCGTGAGATGCTTAAAAAGGAGCCTTGGGTGACATGGAATGCAGGTCAGTAATTACGGTTAGCTCAGTTGAGCAACACTGTTAATCTGTATGTCACTGTTAATCTGCTGTTGTCTATATATGGATGCTGCTTCATCGCACCTGAAGGCACAACAATTACTCTTTTCCTTTACCTTTTAAATTGGGTCATTAAGCACAACAGGATAATGTGAAATATTCTTACAGCTTGAGATTCATGCAAATGTCATAGCTGTGACAGAAGCCCGTCACACTACTGTAAAAATGCATAACAGGCAATATATCTGTGGCTAGTTTTGACAGCCGCATCACTAATTAGACTAATTATATGACTTCATTAGTGTGTAAGACACGTTCTTTCAAAAGTGACAATGGGTAATCAGATTTAGAGCTCACACCTCTGACAGTTCACCGTTCACTCACCTACCCTCCTCCCGCCCCCTTTTGTCTTTGACATCACCTCTTTAAAGATTCATAAGCCGGGGCAATTTACATAAAAGTTAAAGCATCTGATTAGTCGTATTACAACCCACTCTGACCGGCATGAGCCCTGCAGGGACTGGAGGATTTGCCAAGGTTACATCTGAGGCATGTGCTCAACAGCACGCAATGGGGCCCACCGTGATGCCAGGCATAGGAGAGATTATGAATTCTGTTGAGGGCAAAGCCATTCTACACTATTCTAGAGTCTCTTTTACCTTTATGCCTTCCCTAATCATTGATAGTACAACGTGGGGACCGTTTCATAGCAATATCATCGTGACACTTATTACATTGAATGAATCGATTCTACTATTTCTATTTATGACATTCAGCTAGTTTGCATTAGTAATGAAATATTGTTTGTATGCTCGCCAAAATACACGCAAAAGCTATTTTATTCTTTTTTTCATTTGTTTACTGAAATAAGTGATCATGATGCAATGCTGGAGCAACCTAAATGTTTTTATGCACATAAAAAGGCATAGAAACATTGAAATTGAAACTATTCATTGCAATTCAATTGGGGTCATTAAGTCAAAATTTGCATTTAAATAGCAACATTAAAATGTTACATAGCATTGCTGAATAATGTGCTCATATTAGGGGATCATAATTAATGTGTGTTTCCAAGGAAACCTATGAAACCCTAATTGCTCACAGGGTGGCCTCATTATAGCAGCAACAAAACGCTTTGCACAAGTCTGGTTGGCCAAAGCACATTAACTGAAGGTGGCTGCTAAGAATGCAATGACAAATCTAAATCTCTAAATGATTTTATAGTATTTACATTTCTCTATTCTCTGTGAAAGTCTTGTCATACAGTAGCTTCTCACTGTGCAGGCTCATCTGTCATTTTGAAAAAATTCTGAACTTTAAACGTGAGGTGTGTGCTGATGAATTTTGCAGAGGGCCCTGGAGCCAACTCCTGCCCGGGCAACATCCCCAAGGCTGGGCAGAAATGCATCAAGACTTATAATAACTGCCTCTGCTTGTTTCCCCAGACATGCCAGCAGCAGTCCACACCGTGTTCTATTTGGTTTAAGAGAAAGCCTCTGCAGGCCAATACAGACCTCTTTTATAAAAGACAAAGAAATATAGCCCTCTTTAACAGGTAAGGCCCTGAGGCATTCTTGCATGCATGTTTTGAGTAGGAAAACAGCCATGCTTGACTATAGGTTAACGGTTTGAGAGGTTTATCAGGACAACACAAGGTCTTTTTGAGGGTGAATAATGTAAAAATACCAGAGACAGCGACTGAATAAAGCTTATATTTCTAAATCCTGCTTTCAAATAATATAAAATATACCACTAATATTGCCTTTTCAAGCAAATGTACTTCAGCAAGGGCAACCACGCATCAATTTCTCCGTCATCTCCTCCATTACCGACACTAATGCAGGCTATTATGTGCAAGGGGGGTAAATTGGAAGGGATATGGTGCTTATGGGAGACCTAGGTGGGACCATCGCAGTATCGGTGACATTTTGTTGTTTGTTTTGCAGGATGGAGCAAGAGGTGAAGAAGGAAGCCATATGGTGGGTATTTATCAGCCGATGGCTGCCAGAGTGATTGAATGTGAGCTGAAGGTGAAGCTGCAGACAGCTGAGAGGGAGAGCAGGGCCCGAGGCCCGGGGTCTAGTACCAGGTTGTTCATCATCTCCCTTAAAGGAAGGTCAACAGTCCAATGAATCACACTCACCACCAAACTTACAGCTTGTTCTCTGTCAGCTTTACTGCATTTCCCTGCAGTTCTCAGTGTTCACCTAAAACCAAATCAAATGTAGCAAGGGCACTCATGTTTGAAGAAAAGTAATCCTCGTCTATGTGAAATCAAAGCACATGTAAGGAGAAAAATATGTTTTGAAAAACTTGAGTCTTACATCAAATTATGAAAAATACAGAAGATAATTTCCATTTTGACTGACTCATCTCATTGTTGTGAGCACCCAAGGCAGATCTGAGTATCCCATGGGGGGTCCGTGCATGAAGTGCATCTCGTAAGTGCTGCAGAGCCAGCAGTTTCACACCAACAAAAGGTTTAGAGCTGTACGCTGCAAGTGTGACAGATTAAAGTAATACAACTGAGCATGTGCAACACTAACAAAGGAAAAAGACTCTCGTTTTTCACAAATAAATCTGCACAAGACTGTTGTCCAGTTAGCGATGGTAATTCATTGGTCGGTTTTGCCATTAAGCAGCCAATAAACAGGAACAAGAAGTAGAAAGAAATAGACTAAAGCGAACCTTAGCAGACAACTTATTGCCAACCATATCTAGTTTTGAGCCACATTAGCTTTTGATATGAAGAGACAAATATTTTCAGCACAAAATAGCTCTGATTTTGTTGACATAAAGGCATTTTGAAACACGGATATGAGTTGAGTCTATTTGTCCTGGATGGAAATATCCCAGGGAGCGAAAAGCTTGTCAAACAGAAATGAACATGACAATTGTTGCCTGTCAACCCCACTCTATCCCCTCTCTATGCTTCTCCACTCTCCATTTGTACACAATCTAATAAAAGTAGGAATGTCAAAAAAATGGAAATATTCTAAAAACAGGACGCATTGATATGGAGCGGCATCATTTTCATTTCATTTCGTATGACACTATCACAGTTGCACAGAAGGCTTGTTTCATAGCAGGTGGTAAATACTGTGGCTCCCCTCTCGAGCAGCTCAGCCATCTACCCCTCAGGGTGCAACAAGAAGACTCACACTTTATAAGTATAGCACACATACACACCACTTTATCTGGCACACCTTGGTGTTTACACCAACATTGCTTCTCCACCTTCCTGTGTGACTAAAGCTTAAGTACAAATAATGCAGAGATAAAATATGTGGTTACTGTTCAAGCAAATGTCAGAAGTGGCAATACATGAGCTTCAAGTGACCTTGAATTTTATATGATGGTTGATAATTCGTTTCCAGCAATTCAGAAACATCCAAAAGTGGCCAGAAATGGCTGCCTTCTGGACATGCAATTACCAAAATGCAGTGCTGTGGGCTAAATGCCGTGGTGATTAGAGATGAGAGGGAAAAACAAGACTCCAGGCTTGTTGCACACACTGGGGGGACAAGGTATGTAAATACCAGCTCTGTGCAACAATGGTGTGCAGAGGAGCATCTCCAAACAAACAACTCATCAAGGCTCGGAGTGGATCAGACAGCTGGAGATCATTGCTGGCTTTCGGCTAAGAATACGAGCAGGGTACTGTGGGCGCTTTCCAAAACGGAGGAGAAAAAGGGCCTGATAATCACAGTAAATATTGTAATATTCATAGCAGGGTCAGCTTGTAGAGCTAACAACATGAATCCATGTTTCCACTATGTCTGAGCCGAACGCTAGTAACAGGATCTGGAAGGCAAGCCACGGCAGAAGGTAGTCTTGCAGACATGAAGGAAATAAAGAAGACAGGGAGAACAGAGGGAGAACTCTGTCTTTGTAGCTGTGTATCTATGTGCTGGTGTGAAGCTCTGGACATCCGAAACTGTAGTGTCAGCATTCTTGCTACTTTGTCAGAAAATCCATCTCAAAACGCAAGCAACAAGTAAACAAGATTGCCATCAAAAGGACTACATATCATACATTAAAATAGGAAACTCTTCCCTCAGCTGGCTGTCAAGTTTTGTAGGTTGGAGGTTCCCACAGCACATGAACGCACTACAGCACAAGTGTCAGACACGCACACGTAGCAGCCTGCAGCGAACTTTCTCAACCGAATCTGAGAAGGCATGCAAAAACACAAAGCACTGTATGATGCTGGAACGTCATTATACAGTAAAAGATGCAAGAATGGGGGAGGAAGCAGAGAATGCATCCTTCTGTAGATAAGAGCAAAGCAGCATCAGGAGGTGGGAGTTAACAGATGTAAAGGGGAGCAAAGGAAAGCTAGGTGCTAAATATGGCTAATGAAAGCTCATATTCAGCTCTGCTCATACATCAAGGTGTCTCCCCAGATGTCTGTCCCTTGTGTTTGTACAGCAGTTGGTTGGAAATAATTGTAATACCGACAGTAGAGATTTGGATATTGTGAAGCTTCCCGTACGGGTATTTTTTTCATCCTTTTGAGGCGACTCAAATAGACATAGTTGCAAACAAAGATGGATTTTCAACAATAACGTGTGTGTATTCACAGTCCAACAACCAACGGGTTAATTAAGTTCTTATTAAGAAAAAAATATGAAAAAACTGCTAGTTCCAACTTTGCAAATGTTATGAACGGTATTTTTGTCTCTGCTTATATTTTTGGACTCTTAGTCAGACAAAAAAAGCATTATTTAATCATAAGCGTGGGCTTTCCTTGAACTTTCTGACGTTATATTGGGCTATATCGGGCTTTCAAGGGCTTAAGCCTGGAACAAAGGCTCTCAAATGTACGCGATTGCCGGGTCATTTTGCGGGCCTGAACCCAGAATGTTTTGAGTATAATCCAAAAGAAGTGATGTCACAGTTGATCCCTGTGAAGTGTTTTTACCACTTTTCAGAGTCAATGATTTGAAGAATTTAAACTGTTTTGGTGGCAAAAAAAAATCCTATTAGATGCTGGTTAGTTGTCCTCAATAAAGAGGCTATGGAGTGTAAAATGTTCCGTGCCTTCTGCCTAAATACTGTGCTATGTTCTAGGGATCAGTGCTTTGTTCCACAGAAAGGAAATTACTCTCTTCACTCTGTTGGATATATGCAAAGTCTCTGTCTCTCTTTCTCTCACACGCTCACTGGCAGGTTATTGATTTCCAACCTCCCATTGTGTAACACAGTGAAACTGACATCTAACTCATTGCACAGATTATGCAGAAGTTGCTGCAAATGGTAAGAGTCTTCTGTGTTGTTACTGTTTACCAGTAACAACACAGTACATTCTTTTAAAGTTTCTGTTATTTGTTTTTTAAAAGCACTGCAGTGATTAAATCTGACTAAGCATCTTCCACAGTTGAACAGTATGCCCCTCTCTGTCAAGTCTTCCCCATCCACTGATAAATATGATTGTGTCATATTGTGGTTTTACTGTTAATGTTATGTAGCATGCATATCAGAGCTAGACTGATAAATTGGCTGTGTTGATATAACAGCTGATATTAGTTGATATTTATGTACGATGGAAGCAGAAGAAGAAGAAATGTCTTACAGATATACCAAATAATTGTCACCATTATATAGTTTGTAAGAGCACATGAACATTTTGTTTTGTGTAAACAACTAGGTCACAGTTCTCAAAAGCAAATTAAAATAAATGGATCCTCCTCTGATGTTTGTTATGTGATTACGTAAAAAAAAAAAATCTTTATTGAGCTCTAAAAGCTTGCTTGCCTCAAACACATAATTGGGAGAGCTATAAAGCATGCTGTATTTCTTTTAAATTATATTTTCTGGTCTATTTCTTGGATTTATCTGATTGTATTTCTCCTTTCTTCTGGAAATTCTCTGTAGAAGCACTTTGGCCAACTTTTGTGCTTTATGAATTAAAATTAAACTGAAATTTGTCAATGTTTACTGACCAGCTTATGGTTGGTTTAAGTAGCTGTGCTACCTCAATAGAGAGGAGGATTCCATCCCATAATAAAGTGTATAACCAATACAACACTGAGACCAGAATAAGGTGTAATGAACTAGACAAACACCTAGGATGTGTATAGGAAGTGTGTAAGTTGTACACAAGAGCTTTACACAACAATGTGCTGCTCTTTACTGTGTACTGCTGCATTAACTGTAACAAGTGCCATCCACCTGTAGGGCTGTGGCTACAAGGTCCATCAAACATGATGTGGTATAATTCAAGCACAACTGAAAATAGAAGAATATTCCAGGAGGACTCAGTGTCCCTGTGCTAGGATAATGTCAGGTACACAGTAGATACCTTGCCATGCCGTACATTCTTTCACTCAGTTGAATAAGCACAGAAACGCTTAAGGTTGACAGCATGCATAGTTAAGTTGCAGTCGAAAAGGACACGCTTGACAGCCCGCCCTGTATATATATTCACACAGGAAAGGCACGCATCCACAAGTCTGTCTTTTTCTTTTATGCATGTATCAGCCGGCAGCAGCCTATCATTACAATGATGAATGTTAGAGGACATAGCACAGTAGCTTTCACATGTAAGCTCACCATTGTTTGATAGAATAGCACACTTGCTTGAGAGCATCTAAATAGCCATGCATTTATGTATAGGAAAAGAAGTGTAGGTGCCCGGTTGGAAAAAAAAAAGGCAATAGAGAAGTAATTCAGCTATTACATCAGACCGCTTATAAAAGCAGAGCCTTTAAATAAGCCAAGCATCCATTGGTTCAGGAGCAGGGCAGATTTATAGGGCGCATTTGAAGAGATTTATTTTAAAGTGAAATATCCAACTTTTAGAAGAAAAAGAATTGTTGGTGTGACAGTAAATCACATTATAAGTTACTGATGACGTTGAGCACAATCCCTCCTTAGCTTAAAGAATAGTAAATGTTTCTGACAGTAAAATCATCTAGGTTTGTATCGCAACATTTCTTTTCCAAAATGTTTTAGAGTGACAACTATTGATTTCCCACAGTTATACTCAGCCGGGTTAGGCCTGAATAAGGACAGTGAGAGACCAAAAAGGAATCATCTCCCTCATTTAACTCTGCATGTGTGGGTGGATCAGTAGATTATCAGTCTAAGCATTCAAATTCCTGCCTGTCTGAAATGTAGCCTGGCCTCAGGGTGAATGCCTACAATTACCCAACACACATAGGGTGGCGATGGGAACGCATGGGTCACAGAGCACAGAGACTGGAGCCTTTCACTGAAACCGGTCCACAAGTGGAACGGGTCTGCAGGTGAGATATTGCCCCCTAGTGGTTTGTTTGCTAAAAGCAGGGACTTCTAAGATAGCTCAGGTTGAGTGACAGAGAGGCTGAAAAGCAAAAGCATTGCATATTAACAACTGAAGCATTAAACTGCAGATCACCTGCATTTCATTTTCAATCACTATCAATGCATGTCCACTATTTAGTACCCATGACAAACAAAACACTTCATAAATCGTGCAAATTCCAAACACGGTTGCTTCCTGTAGGTAAAACAGAGCATGACAACAGAGGCAACAAAAATAAAATGATTGGAACATGAAACAAGCTAATAAATCCAATCAGCTGAAAATGAAATACATAAAACCATATACTGGAGGAGGTAGAGGATTTTCTCCTTCTGTGCCAGTAGAATGTGCAGCTGTTCAGGTGCTGTACCAGCAGCACGCCAAGGCTGACTCACTCCCAGAAGCTGCTGTGCAGAATCATCCAGAGAACGGGGAAACACCGACACTGGGGCTTATGATA
The DNA here is from genome assembly GCF_027596085.1 of Anoplopoma fimbria. Taxonomy (NCBI): domain Eukaryota; kingdom Metazoa; phylum Chordata; class Actinopteri; order Perciformes; family Anoplopomatidae; genus Anoplopoma; species Anoplopoma fimbria. The sequence goes on along the minus strand of NC_072451.1, from coordinate 25,173,123 downwards.
TATTAATAATGGTTCATAGATGGAAAGATGAAAAGTATCCTTCACTCTAATAATAATAATAATACTACATTTTACTTGTATAGCGCTTTAAAAGGTACACAAAGGCACCTTACATGGTAAATGCAATAACAATGCAAACAAGGCAGAGAGATGACATTATAACAGTAATAAACAACAAAACAATAATAATAATAAAAAACTAGCTCCACGGGTTGAAAGCAGATGTAAATAGATGAGTTTTAAGTACAGTTTTGAAAGTGGCGAGTGACGGGGAATGTCTGAGGTCCTCCGGGAGAGCGCTCTAGAGGGAGGGGGCAGTAAGGGTCAAGGCCCTGTCCCTCCAGTTTCGGCGCCTGGACCGAGTAGGGGGGGTGAGGAGGATGGCGTCAGTGGATCTGAGGTTGCGGGTGGGAGTGTGTCAGTGCAGGAGGTCCGAAGGTTATAAAGGGCCCAGGTTTTGTAAGTGATGAGGAGAATTTTGAACTGGTTTTCTTTGCTGTATGGAGAGCCAGTGGAGGTTCTGAAGCACAATTAAAAAAACAGCATGGTAAAAGCAGACAATAATAGAGTTCGATGGATATGTGCAGGTATAATAATAATAATTAGACAATAAAATAAAGCAAACAAAAATAACAAGAGCAGATAAAGGATACAAAAAGGAATTAGCAATAAAAACTACATATTCAGTCTCTTTTACAGAAGAACCTATATAACAATAAAACTACATGGACCTATTCTTCTTCTTTCTTCCCCTTAAAAGTGCATTCACGTTTTTGTCCCTTTTTGTTTGTAAACAAGCAATAGCAGGAAGAATGGAAATTGTAAAGGCTGACATACTTGTCAGATCTAATTAGAGTGTGACGGCAAACCAACCCAGTGCAGCCCGGTCCTGTAAAGCCATTCATTTTGTTGCTAAGTTACATCTCTTGTCATCTGAGCATCAACAAAATTACAAGTGACAATTGTCGTGATCCCCTGGAAACTCTAAGATCAGCTGATAATTGGATGGTTCTTCACAAGCAAAGAACAAACGCCATAGTAACATCAGGCATAATTGCTCTGTGTCTCATGGTGAGGATTCATAAATGCTGGCTGCCTCTGCTGTCACTGTGTTGATGGGTTCACTCTGTCATCACAAGACCATTTCTTATTCTATACCGAGACCAGCCACACAGGCAGTAATTGGAAACACAAGGTACTTGTGGCAGTGTTAAAAACTCTGTCTAAAGACATGAGCAACACATTGCGTGGCTCTAAGGTAATTCCACAGCATCCTTTCGCTTAACTAGTATCTAAACCTGGCATTAAATAGTTCTCAGAAACCTCTGATAGCAGAAATTATGAGGCTTCTTCAGTACAGGGGATGCAATTGAATAAAAATAGGTTCTTCAGAGTGCTTCAGCTCAACGGCTGTTTGTGTAATGTTGCATGAATAGTACAAATTGCTACAGAGGCCTGTCGCTTATCCTCTCTGTATTCTGCTGGTGCTCCTCTGAGCAGTCAAGGTCCTTTAACGCATATTCTCTTACGCAGTAAATGCTGAACAATCTCACTCTCATGTCCCCTATGCATTCTCCAAAGAAAATTCCCCTTGCATTTGTAAGCTTATTTCGGGCTTAAATACATGTTGAATCAGGACAGGGAAGACACATTCTTGTGTGAATCAAGAAAAAATAATTTGAACACTTTTAGGAAAAATGTATGCAAATAATGAATCAAAAATCTGACAGAAATAAAAAAAATACATACAGGACGCAGAGAGACAAGAGAGAGAGAGAGAGGCTGAGCAGGAGACAAAGAAAGGAATTTAGCCTGAAGAAGCAGCCAGGTGAGTGGTCACACTGTCATGCCTGGCATGCTGCAACAAGCAGGAATAGTGACAGATAGCTTGTATTCCCAGTTCTTTGCTTAGTGACTTCAACACTTTCAACTCCTTCATAAATACAAACGCATTCCCGTCTTTTTTTCTCAGAGTAGCACAAATGTTATTAAAAGGAAACCTGTGTGTTCCTTATTGTCAACAAATCCTATGAAAAGTCCAAAACCAACGATGAATGATCTGACTTTTTTCATATGTAGCTGATGTTATTCCTCTGTGCCATAAACCTCCGTTGTTGTCCAAAAAGACTAAGAGTAACAACTAAAATGTTGACCATTTTAATCATTAGTTTAATATGTTTACATGGTAACATTTGCAAGAATAGCACAACAAACAAAGTACAGATGAGGCTGAGGAGAATGTCATTATTTGGTCATAAATCACACAAATAAGTGTGACCTGAGGCTGGCACCAGTGAAGTCAGAGGATCACAGAAGTTATTTAAATTCATCTTGAGGTGAACATTATTGTCGAGACAAAATTTCATGGCAATCCATCCAAGAGTAGTTGATACAGGTGTGGCTAAATTATATATCAAGCCAAAACCGTTTATAAAGATTTATGACTTGTGGCTGAGTGTTTTAAGCCTTATATCACCAGACCAAATAACAAATGCAACATCTCAGTTCATTTTCCATTTTACAGGGAGGTTGTCAGGAACATAGACAAAAATGCCTCTGATGCAATTAAATAGACCTACAACAAATTAGAGCCACAAATCATGTGACATAGCTCTGAGTTACCAAGCGTGCAGAGATGAGCTGTGATGGTGCAGCACCACTATGTCTGTGAACGAGTGTTGGCTCGTATTGGGGTGTTTTTCCATCAGAACTTGAAGGTAAAAGGTGTTTTTACTTTCCTGGGAACTGGATGAACTGCAAGCTCGTGTTCTTTTTGCTCAGGCTGATTCATTCACGATTTGGTCTGGCGATTGTAGCTTCGACAGAAAGTTCCACATCAGCTGTATCCATCTTGGTTGTTTTTCAAAAAGTGCCTCAACGGCGCCCTTCTGGACAGGCGTCATCTCAAACACATCTCATATTAGATTAACAGTTGTGCTTTGCCCTTCAGATCTCAAGTTGCTGGAAATCTGTCCAAAGCAGAGAGTGACCAGAAGCATCTGTCAGTGCAAATAAAACATGAGCCTGCAGATGTGTCTGGTTTCCAGGCAAGAGTAGAACAGAACAGGTGGGGGAGTTAAAAAACACTACAACTGACACATTGTTGGTTTTGATCTTTTCATGGAATTTGTTGACAATTGAACAATACAGAATAACACCAGCCTTATCACTAAACATATTCAAGTAAAAAAAACAAAAAACGTTATCTATGATAATCCGCTGCTGAGTAAGAATTTAATCACAGATAAAGACACTTTTTTAAATTCTTCCAGGAAATATGCTGAGGTTGTGTGCTCTTTTTCAGCAATGCTATACTTTGAATTACACCCATACAGAGACCTAATCATTTATTTTTCTATCTGCCAGTATACGAGTCTCTACAGGAATAACATCAAGAGCACAGAGGTGCAGTATATCAGAGAAAAACACTGAACGTGCACACCATAACAGCTGTCCTATAGGATCAACTGGAATTACATTATGGGCTCACCATTGGGTAAACCAGCATCCATCCCCAGTGGATAGAAATCTGCTGCTGTGAAAATATGCAGGGAAAGGAAAAACAATCCAATTTGTGCGGGCTGTTTAGGATAACCTCTAATTCTGCAGTCCCCTCAATATCCAGAATGTAAAATGCAAATGAAAAAAGAAGGAATAATAAATGGAGCATGATAAGCAGGGAAAATTGCTGATAAAGAGAAAATTGTTACAGAGACTAATGTGCCTGGGTGCCGGCCAGTTGTTTTGTTCGTTGCCGTCTCATCTCTTCAGATGACCGTTTGCTACTTTGATTGATGCGTGAGAGCATCAGCAGCCGGAGTTTACGCCGAATGTTGAAGGAAAAGAAGAATGGAATCGGTGAAACGGGGCAGCGGTTGGACACAAGTGTGATTCACAATTCCCAGCTCCTCCTGGAAACCCTGGGCTGATGGACTGCTGATGAGTGGTGGATGTTGTGGCGGATGAGTGGAGGACAGAAAGAACCCACTGAGAGGTCAATAGTTCTGCGCTGACCTGTGAAGAACTCCATTATACCTCGATCACATCTCTGACTCGCTCCCTTTCTTCCAACTGGTGCAGGCAGCCAATACTGAGCAGTAACAATATCATTGTTGCCAACTGGACTACAGTCCTGATTCAATCACAACCCCTGCACAGAAACATATAACACAGCCGTCTCTTGCTTTCAACAAAAGTTTGCAAGCACTTTGGCTGCAATATAGGTGGCAATTTGATGGCTTGTCGGTCAATACTTCTCCCCTCTATTTCATCCCAAAACCACTTCAAAAATACAATACCTTCAAAGAGGGGACACATCTACACAAGTGCAGGCTGATTGATATGATATGTTATAAACAAGCAAATGGCTGCCTCCTCACTTTAGATGAAACAAAAAAATGAGAGAACTGAGCTGATTGAATTCCATTTCATAACACCTTTATCTGTTGTTGAGAGGAGCAATCTGTTTTAGCTGAAGCTATGCTTTGTCAAACAATGACATGGCTGATTGCATTCACTTTGCCCTTACACATAGACCCACTGCAATTCTTTGAGAACTTACAACTGACTGAAAGGCTTTGCATAATACAGCTGCTTATTTTCATTATTTCATTTAGATGAAGGAAGAATATAAAAACCTGCAGGAAATACAGGATATTAAAAATGAAAAGTAGCTTTTACATTTGAAGTATTTAGATGCTTGAAAAAAAAAAAGTGAAAATATACAAGTAAAGATCCTGCATTGACATTCTTACTTAAGTGAGTTTAAAAATGTATCAGCAAAATGTACTTCAGTATCAGTTGTGGAAGTATTGTTTATGCAGAGATATATCACATTATGGGAATGCTATTATCAGTCCATTTGAAAACTTTATATGCTCCAAAAACAAAAGGTCAGGCGTGCTCGGAAGTTCAAACAAGTGTAATGAAGGTTTTCTTTGGTAGGGAACACAAAAGTTCAAAAAAGAATAAAGGTTAATGGCACTATTCTGGCAAAAGGTTTTAAAAAAGCCTTTAAATCTAAAAACATGTACAATGTTTATAAATGTTAAGTTAGAGTTGACAAAAAGCCTTCTTCAGGGTCTCTACGTTATATATCCTGGGTAATTTAAACTATAACAGTGTATCATTTTTTATAAATCTTAAATCTAAATACACAAGTATATTGCAAGTAAGCTGTACTTTGCATGTGTGTGTGTGTGTGTGTGTGTGTGTGTGTGTGTGTGTGTGTGTGTGTGTGTGTGTGTGTGTGTGTGTGTGTGTGTGTGTGTGTGTGTGTGTGTATCATAGTGTATACATTATCAATATCATGATAAAGCAAGTGTATGCAAAAAGCACATCTGACTGTGTTCTACTATGTATTACTTTACAAAAAAACGATTGCGACTCCAACTGTTACTATTTTCTCTGAATCCTTTCATGTACATATATGCAATATCTTCATGATAGTCTATAAAGAATATGATCCACTCTGGCCCAGCCCTTTTAAAAACCCAAAATATAATTCTGTGGTATCATAACACCATTCAGACGTGAAAGTCCCCTGGTCATCGTGACCAATGTCTCCTTTGTTTAAAGGCTATGAGCCACACAACAACAGAAGATGGACAGTCTGTGCTGCAACAGGTCTTGCTCCTTATTTGGCAGGGTAATAACACATTACATTACATTTACATTACAGTCATTTAGCAGACGCTTTTATCCAAAGCGACTTACAGTCAGTAGTATATTACATATCATTCACCCATTCACACACTGATGACAGGCTACCATGCAAGGTGCCACCATCAGACTCTAACTAACATTCATGCAACATCCAGTCCACACCGATGGCAAGCCTTCAGGAGCAACACGACTCATCTAGAGAATAAAGGCATATATAACACAGGGCAATTTATTTATAACCCTAACTGCACACACAACTCACCAGTCTCCACTAACATCTCCTTCTCAACCTTTCGGAGAAGGAAATTACAAACAGTAAATTTATCCAAAGAGGTCTCTACAGCTACATGGCATGACAGAATAGTGATTCATGGCGTTTTATTTGGTTATAGGGAGATGAGGCCATAGTAATGAATGAGCCTAAAGGAGCGCTTGGCCCTCATCATTAATCTCATAAAACTGTGCTACAGAGAAACTCGGAGTCACTCTATTACCTCAAAAGAAGACATCCATTCTGTTACACTTTGTTGAGCTCACCTAGGAAAAAACGCAGATTGCTTCCAAGCAATTATACGATTCCAGCGGGCCATTATCTGGTCCTCTAGGAACAAATGAGAAAACTACCATAAAAAAAAACTAAAAAAAACATGAAAGATGGATAACGGGCGGAGTACATATCTGATTCAATTAGCATTCCGAGCATTTATTGAAAATATGAACTAGAGTAAATGGTGCCCCGACTTTTTTTTGATGAGGCACTGAGCTGTCTTAGCTGCCAATGCAATGGTTTATGTCACAAGGCAATTGCTACCACCATCAATTACACAGCTAAGCTTCTTTTGATGAAACAGCTATCTTAAAAAAAAACGTGTCCTCTTCCTGACACACCGTGCAGGCGCTCTTAAGTCTCCCCGATCTGAGCATGATGAGAAATCACAGACAAGACTACGACAACTTTCTTAAGGCTGTGAGACAAGAGCATCAGTCACATTTTTCCCCTCGTTCGTTTTCACTGAGCGACCTCAAAAACCTTTGAAGAGCTTCTGAGGAATTCTTGAGGTTGTGCATCGCAGGTTTTTCAGCTTTCAGGAAAGTCTGAATTTCTTGCATAACTCCCAATCCACCCAGGCAGCTCTTATCACGTTTTCAATTCATTCATTTCAATCTGTCTGTCTAGGATGCAATCCCGTGATAGGTCTTTGACTCAGGTCTATAAATGTTTTCTTTTTTCTTTTTCTCATCAAGTGTTTTGATTTGATGATTTTTGAAGTGTGAAGTGTTGGAAAATGTTACTTTTCAACTGTGAAATACAATATCTGAGTCTTCCTTGTGGCAAACACAGGCTTAATATAGTGCTTACTTTATTCAATAGCAGCTCCTGTGAAATATGTCATAAAGTGAGTGTTTGAAAAGCAATCTTTTTTCTTATGAAAATGCTATGGTGACAAGTCTTTTGATGGCTGCTAAGTTACATTTATGTTATGCACAGTGCACCATTTTCCACAGGAAATATTGCACTGTAGCTTATATTGTGTTGCCCACAGCATACAGTACAATAGCAGTATAACATGGCCTTACTTAACCTGTACTATGTACATTTGTATTTGCATTCTGTAACTGCCACTCTAGGTATATAACAGTTTTCATTGTTATTTGCAGAGCATAAGGGATTCCAAAGAGATGCACATGCACATGGTCAAGGTGATGTGGTGGCAAAAAGCCAGTGAAAGTAAACATTTCATAAATCATGTTATCTTGTAACATGTATTTTTGGGCAGTAAACTTGAATGAATACAGTTGTTTGAAGGAGATGTTTTCACAGTATTATGAAACTATATTTGATATTACCTCTAGGCAGCTTAAAATACATACTTAAATTATTTAATGCCAATTTTTATATTTTTATCAACCTAGTAATTAAACAAAGTATAATCATTTATTTCGTATTGATTTGAATTGCATTTTTTTTCTCAAATAACCACTATAGATGGCAATAATAAAGTCAAAAGATACCATTTAGAAATGTTGCCATGCAGTTGCCATACCAGTACTCTACCCCTTCAGAAGAGTTTGTATTGACATTTTAGGAAAAACGAATATACTGTGATATATACTGTTAGATACAGCCATGTATTTGATATGCACAATTTTTCTCAATTGGCAGCCACTAGCGAGTAAATGATAGGACTTTAAAATGATAGGCCATGTAGCTGAGCATAATTTAACTATCTAGTAAATAGCAATTTATCTTATTTTATCTTTATTACCGAATGCAGCAGGTACAATAGCCCTTTAGCTTAACATATTGACAGAAAAACATATTTCAGCTATTCTGAAAAACTGATGCTTAGTGGAATAAAGGCTAGCTAGGACATATTATCACTATTTTGTGAATGACAATATCAAATATGTTTTAAATGTTACTGCTCTGTATTTTGTTTTCTAGTACCCAGAGTTGTTTCTAGAATAGTGATATTGTCCAACATCATTAATAACCACTGAAACGATCTTGTATTTTAATAACTTGCAAAAACACTAACATGCAGTCAGTGTAGTTAAAAAAAATGTCAAATAAATTGTTATGATTAGCATAATATTTCATTGAGTGGTACCTGAAATACAGCTGGTGAAAATAAGGAACCTACTGGGCTCAGGCCCAGATGTCTGACTGACCAAAGTCATTTTCCAAGTCGGTGTTTGTGTGAACGATGCTGCTTGGCAGGAATCTCTAACACATTTATTGATATTCTGAAAGGCACTAATGCTCGTACGCACGGTGTGTTGGATGAGACATCAACAACGTTAGTTAACATTTTGTTTTCTTAAACAAATCCCAAGATCATTTGCCTGTAATTACCGTTTCACTACACTGGATAATTGCTTGAGTTTAATTCATTTCAAAGCTTTCCAGCTTCAGTGCCTTCAGTTTTCATTTCCCCCCTAAACAGTGCTACAGTGCATCTGTCACTAGTTTTGTTTTAGTACACTTGGTCTGCACTGGGGACTGACAGTGAATTAGTGTGGAGAGAGACGAGCTCAGGGTGGAAATTGGAACAATTACGTTCATCTTTGCAGAGGATGCCCCGGTGAAAGTTTCTCCATGGGGAATTAATTGCCCCAGTGTTTGAGCATCTTACCTGTTTGATAAGCAATTTAATCACTTCCTCCCAAGTTTCAACACTCCTAAAAAGATACAAACCGTTGATTTTTATTAACACACTGTGCTTCCATTACAGACTGATTAGGAGCCATGAATCAGTTGTGTCTTGATGTGTCTGTGTCTGCTGTAATTCATTTGTTGTAAATGAAATGAGATAGGGCTATTGAGAGTACCACAACAAAGCTTTACCCAAATTATCAGTTTCATTTATTAATACAACAGACCCGTAAAAACAAGGTGTGGCTGCTCAATCAACTTATTATACATCAAAGGTATTAATAAGAATCCATCGTGTTGTATTTATGCATTTATTCAGTTGTGTTTCTGATTCGCAACCTGTTTATCTGCAAGTGGCTTGAAAGGCTTAACATTCAAACCAGGAACCACATTTTAAAAAAAGCCCTCCTCAAGGTCGATGGCGCACTTACAACAAACCTAATTGAGAATTTGATCTAGTCGCTCTTAGGGGTGGACACAGTGCTGCTGTGAATGTTAAAGATGAGCTATCAGGATTTGATCAGAGGTAATCAAAAGGCTGGCCTACTTTTAGGTCACTTCCTTCTTTACCACCAAACTGTGCAGCAGACATGCTTTTCTTTATGGATTTGTATTCTAATTTCTTAAGCACAGCAAACACAATGGGAGCTTTTATATCAGCAGAGATAGAAATAAATCACAAAATAAATATGTTCAGACATCTGGACAGTGTATGATAGTATAACAACACCTGTCTGATGAAAGGAGGCTACTATCTTCTTCAGAACCCCGTGGGAACAGTGGCGTGGGATGATGATCTATACATGTGTGAGTCAGTCTGACTGCAAATTAATAATGATTTACTCCAAATGAATTTGCTTTGTTTTAAGTCTTAAATCAAAAAAGGAACTATAAACAATCAGAGTATCTTTAATTGACCAATGACAAACCAAGAAAACACAGCTATATGGTTTTAAAATGAGCGGGCATTCAAGCGTCTGCCGCATATAACAGGACTAACAGGCTATAGTCATGCAGGTGACTGTGCTAACATGCTGATAAGCAGGTTTATCACATTCACCATTTCAGTTTAGTGTGTCAACATGCTAACATTTGCTAATTGGCACTAAACACATGTAAAGCTGAGGTTGAGGGGAATTTTGAGGGGAAAGTTATAACTTTTACAAGTATGTAGTCATAAAACAATTGGACATGTATATAGAAATACAAATACTGTATGAGGCGATAGACAACCACCATTTATGAAGAACTTTCTTTGAAAAAATAAAGGCATTAAAAGTATAGTATTTATAGGACTCTTGTCACATGCAAGCAATCGTCTACTTTTGACGGCTTTAAAGCAAATTAATGAAAACAATTAAAGCAAACAATGGAAACTTTCACTAGCAGAAGGGTATTTGAAGAAGTAGAGCTATATGAGAGCGATGATACTGCAGCATAAAGCTCGTAAAAGGCAGCTTGTTTTCAGAGAAACAAACTCTTTGCAGAGAAAAGAAACACTCCTCAGCTCTGATTTAAAGCAGACACCATTGAATATTTCAGTGCAGCTTCAAAATGAGCTTGTGTTGTGAGTGGCTTTGATGTAAACTTGCCGTTTCAGCCAGTGGTGGCTTGTTTGACAGGCAGCAGTCACACAGAGACGAAAAAAACAGCCTAAAGATGAGCAGGAGAAATGTGCCCCCCCCTACTACAAGCTGGCAGAGTGGTAATGATTAGCTCTCTAGCAGGATTCTCCTAAGGCAAGTGATTACGACACGCTCTGCAAACTATGACACCTCTTACCTGGAGCCCAAACAAAGACAGCATCCCAAAATATTTCTAGAGCGCTTGCTAAGACGAGTTTGAGCAGAAATGTTGTTTTTTGCCCTCTCCCTGAAAGAGTTTGTTTATTATTCAGGTTGAGAACTTGGGGGGGAAATTGGTTTTGCTAATGAAAATGACTTCCTGCAAGAACAAATGAACTGTAAATGCCAGCCTGAAAGAGTTGCATACCTGTTATTTTTTTCTGTTTTCTGATGGGTGCTTGAGTTGGATGAGAGCTGTTGAGTATCAATCATTTTTCTCAGTGTTTCGCTCTGTTTTGCCCCTTACCCATGTTGTGAACAGCGCTAAGCCTCCATGAGAGGAATAACCTGAAATGGAGGAACACTTCAATGTCGCCCTTTCCTCCTCTCCTCCACGAGTGATTATACAATTGATTTATTTTTTTTCACCAGTGGTTCCAGCTATAGGAGCAGTAATAACAATTTATCTTAGCTCCTTGTTCCATTACAGCAGAGCTGCAGTGAAAACCAGAGGGAAAGTGCTATGTTTTATGATTTATGGAGGCTATTTGACCTGTGCTTATTAGAGGGATCTACCGAACGTGATGCAGGCTTCGGAAAAAGACTATGAGCTTTGCTCCGCGATGGGAGCATGGCTTTTGGAGAAGATGGAGTGGGTGTCCCAGCTGATTGAAAAACAAACAAGACCCAGTGTGCACAGAGATGTTTGAATATATATATATATATATATATATATATATATATATATATATATATATATATATATATATAGCTCTGCTGCCACATTTCAACACTCTACTTGTTAATGTCTGATTTCAACCTAATTTGGAGGTCAATAGAAAGAAAGACTCAGCCTTAATCTATCCCGACTGTCATTCATAAAGGATTTATGAATATAACTTTTACAGCATCACCAGTGAATCAGACTGTACAGCCCCAGTTGTCTGGTAGGATTCTGCATAGATGGAGATAAGTAGGGGAGTTTAAGTGAGATGATTATCACTATGTGTCCTTACCCTGCTCCTAGCTTTTATTAGAGTGATGCCTGCTGTGGCTCTAAGGGGCCCCCCCGGTTACTCCTCATTTATTGGTGTTCATGGAGCAGTTTAGGCATGGTGGCTACCTCCCTGCCTCCCTCCTCCAGACCCTCCAGGTCTCTCTCCTGTGGCTAGTGATAATATTTAACTGCTGACCTTATCTTCTCTCCCCCCACCACATCTTCTCTCCGCCGGCGAGATGGGGAGCATGTTAATGTCTGACACAGCCCTACATGTAGCATGCTAATCCATCTGTGGACTTGGCTGATTAAAGATGAATATCGGTGGGATGGTAAACACAGGCATGCCCCAGGCAGCTTCACCGATGGCTACATCTGCACAGGACCATGTAAACGGTTGCACTCTAACCAGCAATATCACAGATCATGGGGCCAGATGAATAAATCAAGGGTCCCCGCTTAATAGCAAGCAAACAAGCTGGAAACTTTTATTGTCAGGTATGTAAACCACCGAAATTCTCATGTTTCCATGAAAATATCATTCCCACACCCCCACACCCACCACAAAATGACACAATGTTCATGAATGAAGTAGCACGTGTTTTTTTCTGTTTCAATGTCACACCCAACCTAATTATTGATCAGAAACTAAAGAGGTCAAAAAGGCAACTTAGATAGAATAACAAATGCTGGGGCTGCATTTATTGTCGTAAATACCTTAAATTGATGTTTAAGAAATCGGATGTCTAATGGGACAGCTCAATGTAGGAGCATTGCAAAGTGTCTGTTAAATCAAATAAACCCTTCAACATATAGCAGCTATGTGACAGTACATTTTAAAAGAAAACGAGTCATAAATCATTCTCCAATTCAGTTTAATCCCATAGGGACATGTACTATGATTATAAAACCTGAGCAAACCATTGCAACTACCCTTATCCCTAAATATTATAATTGTAAATGTAAAAAATGTAATATAATTTATTTGTATATGTTATACATAATTGCGACAGAAGGTCACCGGGCCCAGTAAAAAGAGCAACGTTTTTTTCATTACGTAATCATCAGCCCAAGGCAGAAATAATTCTACTTTTACCAAATAACATTGTCATTTTGGACTCAAATTTCCTTATTGTCAAAGATTTCTTGGGCCCACGGATATTAAAATGCCATTTCATTAGTGCTCTGCTGAAAACTAATTTAATACAGTATTCCCAATTTGAAGAAATAAATGCTCATGAGTTACTAAAAATGCTAACAGATATATCTACACTAAGGCTTTCTTTTATGATCATTTTTTTATATTTTTAAGGGAGAAGTGCTGTATCTATGTCTAGCAAAGCCCTATTTATTTCCAGGGCAGTCATAGGCTCCTTTCTATGCTGTTACAAATATCTTCTTCAGTTGACAAAGATAAAATATATATGCCACCTTCAGCTGACTGATTGTGGCCCTTTCTCTGTAGGCAGAGTTGTCACCATTAGCTGGATGAGGAGCACAAAGTTGAAAAATAAATGATAATGCTGGTAGTCAAGCCACAATACCGCACCAAATACCTTTGAAAACCACAGAATAGGTTGAAAACTGAACGATTCTGTGAAAGTGATGGTTTACTTTACTTTATGAATATCATCAGAAGCAATCATTATCCGTGTGATGCCAGGAGGGAGAGCACAGTGCTCTGCTGGCATCATATCAGGTGTAGTTCTCTTCTCAGACAAGCCTTGGGTCGGCTACACAGGAGAACCACTTGCTCAGGTGGACTACTGATGAATCTGGGGAGTTGTTTGCCATCACCATACGAATAGTTTTGTCTCATGCCATCATCTTCTCCAACCAAACATTATACTTCAGGAAGCACAATGGACCGGAGAAGCAAACCTCGGGGATCGTGCACTGAAGACTATACCTAATATCTTAATTACTGCATGGTATTGATACGTTATTGTTTCTGTGATGTACAAGCAAGCAAGATACACCATGAGCACGAATAATGTTTAATAACCAAGCATGCCTGCGTAAAAAGACTTCCTGCAAGACATTGGCACACAAAATATATATTTTTCTCTACTGAGTTTGCAAATAATCTTTCAAGAGCAGTTTACTTAAACAAAGAAAAAAACATTTTGACGGACATCTCAAAGCAAGCACAGATGCTGCACATTGGGAATGCTTTCAAGGAAACACGTTAAGAGTTCTTCACTACTAAATACTATTGCTGATTTTGAAAAGAGGAAATAGTAAAAACGAGAATTATCCTGATAAGATCCTTACTCCACAACTAGGGTTTTTCAGTTTCAGTGATTATTGTATTCAAACAAAATCCACCTTTTTTTCCTTTAAAATCATGCAGAAGAATCCCATGTTTCTATGTTCGGTAACGATTATTTGAATGACATTTTTTTATGAGAACACGGAATGGGGAAAAACCCCTTAAGAACCAGCCCACCATATATCACAAACTGTCCAAAGCTGTCCCATTCATCAAGTTTTTAACATTACTTTATCAGCTAGGGGTGTATTGTATTCAGTTTAATTTAAATGTCATGGACACTGCACATTTATCAACCTGAGAATGCACCGTAAATGTGGCAGAGTTAGCTCATATTCATTCATTGTTATCGGCAGTCTCTTTCCAGAATGTTAAAATGACTCTGCCTGCAAGGATGAAGAGTCTCAGATCTTAATTGCAGTAAAATGAGCAGATAGGGATGCAGAATTTCACTCAAAGGCCAGTCAAGTAAGCAGCATTTGCATGCTTCAATTTGTAATTAAACTGGTCATTTAACTTAATCAAGTTATTCTTCTTTACATCCTGTGAAACATAGCTTGCTTGATCATTTATTTTACTCTAAATGAACCATCATTTACTAAATAAACATCTTGTTGGATTGAAGAAGACTGGAAACTAGCGATTGAGACCAGAAACTCCTGTTTACATTGTATACTGAGGTAATAAATCAAGTGAGATGTAGGGTCATTATCTCATAGACTTTTCATGAACTTCTTTTTGCAACCAGAGCAGTCACCCCCTGCTGGCTTTTAGAACGAATGCAGGTTTAAGGCTGTTTCATATTGGCTGCACTTTTTTAGAACTGGCTGTTGCCGCCAGGGCTGAAGTTGTTAGCTGTCACGTTGTCTCATCTGTGATTTGCGCACTTTTCTCACGGAAGGTGGCTTTGTTGCTGCCCATCTCGTGTATGGTATAAATGTGAGCCCCTAAAACGGTACTTCTACCCCTTTACTATATCCTCTCCATTAATCCAAAAGCAGTCACCCTCCAGATACCAGCTGGCATCTGGAACATGCCCTTCTGTTGATGTTGGCAACCAAACCAGCAGGCTTTTGCTTTTAATTAGCCTCTCCACCACTAGGCCAATGAGCAGCATCCATGGCGCAGCATTTACGCACTCGGATTAACAGATCACACTGGTCCATTTTTCATTTTATATTTCAGACCCTCCATTGCCGCACGCGTGCACGTCAAAAACACCAGAAACCAATATCTTCTGCCTCAGTTTGGGAGAAAAGTAAGGGGAGCAGTGCATTAGCATAAAACAGGATTACTATGCATGACTGTCACTTCAAAGATAATCAAACAAATTAGAAAATTCTTCAAGTGTTCACGACTGTTGGAATGAGTCACAGATAATTCACTTTGCTTATATTTATTTTCTTCTTTTTTTTTTTTGCAACTCAAGAGCATTTGTCATGCTTATGTAACTTAGAACGGGGTGCTTATACAGGGCAGCAGTTGCAAGATGCACCAGGACAGGAAAAACATATAATGAAAGGAGAGTAACAGAGGACACAGGCTAAACGTGAACACACAAAAGTCTAGACATATATGGTCAAAAGCCAATAATCAAAACACTTCCACGACCAAACAATCATTACTAATTTACAATTGGTGAAGTTAAAGGTGAATTCAATGCTGTCACACCAGCAGTGTTTGGGGTACTAATCGATTGTTTTTTCAGACCAACCATATCACATTTTAATGTCATTTACAATAATAAAACACAGAGAAATGCAGCAGCACCTCTTCACATTTGAGAATTTTTCCTGTTCCGATGCGAGGGTCCTGGGACTGAGGATGTCTTATGTTGTACCGATTGTAAAGTTCTCTGAGGCAAATTTGTGATCAGGGATTTTGGGCGATTTAAATGAATTGGCACTTAAAATATTTAAACAATCATATAGGGTAATGGAATAATTGTTTCAGCATTATATGACAATGGAAAAATAAATCTAACAAAAAAAGCCAAATGTTCACTGTTTTCAGCTTGGTGCCTTTCTCTGTTTGTTTTTTTAAATTGTAAAATTAATATTTGGGGTTTTTTTACATTTAAATGACAAAACAACTGAACCAGTGAATCCAAAAATAAGACTGATAATGACAAAAAATGATTAGTCAAATGAAACAGAACTAATCCATTACAGGCAGTGCCCCGAATATCAGAGAGCTTATAAAAGATGGGTTCCCATTAACATTTGTAGCTGGGAATAACTGGGTGGGAGAAGTAATTGCTGATCCCTTAATCAATAACCGTTAACTTCTAGCCCTGATGATCTGATAAAGCTTCTCACTCTACTGTACAAAACAGAACTGCTGGGATTTTGGTAGATGTAGACAACTTTTCCCTGACTGTAACTGTGGCCAACTCCCCTGATTAAATGTAAACTGTATATGAAAATGAAGAACAAAAACTTCCATCCCCCAACACTGTTAACTAATGACATCATATCTAAGAGCCATGGGCCTCATCAAGCAGCCATAAAGTTTAATAAATCACAATGAAATGTGATTTTAACATGGTGCCATTCATTTCCATAAGCCATGCCTTTACTACCCTCCCATGCCGCCTCGGTGCCTCAGTGGGGTTGTAGAAAGCGG
Organism: Anoplopoma fimbria; assembly: GCF_027596085.1. Lineage (NCBI taxonomy): Eukaryota > Metazoa > Chordata > Actinopteri > Perciformes > Anoplopomatidae > Anoplopoma > Anoplopoma fimbria. Next base: position 25,156,624 of record NC_072451.1, on the reverse strand, counting down.
GGCTCATGCAGGAGTGGAACATTTTCACAGCTCCATTTTCATTTAGTATCATTAGAAATTCAATTCCCGGCAAATTACTTTTTGGAATTTCACAGCAGTCCCTTAAGATGTTCTTGCATGACCCATTTTTGTCTCATGCAGCACAGGCGTCTCTTCATCGTCCACACTTCACAATGCACATGCATATTCCTAAACTCCATCCCCCAGTCCCCTTATTCTTGTTTAAGTCTGGGTTTTTTCAGGCCGCTTGCTAGGACTGCTGGGGGTCACTGCAGGGGAAACTGGTCGTTTGTTTTAAAAAGTCCCAGGGTGATTCAGGATTACTGTTGCAGCTGGCTAGTTTCAGTTTGTACATAATAATGGCATCTGCAGCAAATATGCCTCCATGGCTAGACATAAAAAAGGAGAATATTAACAATGACAATGCAGAACATTTTTTTCCTTGGAGTCCAGGGTTATACCTATTCCACTGTGATTTTATATTTCTCTGAAATACCCTAATCCTGCTCATACTGAGCTTGATTCATTGGGATCACAGGGTGATTTTCACCGGTGTATCAACATAAATTCCTCTCTGGTTCTGTTGATTGCTGCCTTCACGCAGTACATCAACAGCTAAGCATGCCGAGATTATGTTCTGTGATCTGCCCCATCTGCTAAAAGGCCAATGACGATAACAGCAGATCTGTCTCAGCTCCCCTTCGGAGTTAAGTAGAAAGTGTGCACGGCTGACACTTGTAACTCTAAGCGTGAAATGAACACGCTCACTTTTCTGTCCGTGCAAACAAGGCTTAATAAAGGTGATGGGTTTTGAATCTGGTAGTCCACCTTTTTCAATTTCCTGCTTCACTGAGCATCCTATGGAAGCAAGGGACCACCTATCCCCAGGAAATACCCCCACAAAGTGACATCACATGTCTAGTTATGCGACACATGAAATATGTAGAAATGGTGATTTCACACAAGGGGATTTGGAACACTGACCAAAAGAAAATTAAATCATGCCATAAAACCAGATATGGGCCATCAGCTAAAAAGAAAGTTGACTAGTAGGACCTCAGAGGAAAGATCGAACACCACAGGACATTAAGTGAGTGATGATTCCAACAGAAATCGCTCTATTCAGGTCAATGACACCGTCACCCTTTGAAAGTTTAAGCCTAATGCAGCTAATGAATGCTCTACCATTGAGTTTATGAGGCGTACATCCTTGAAGTGAAGTCCACTGCCCCCAAGTTGATCTTAAACATCATCAGTTGAGTGCCTCCTGACTCTGACAGGTGGTCCTGTGTTGGGGAGCAGGTGACCCCCCTCCTGCTCTTCCCTCAGTGCTGTCAGTCACAGTGACAAAGGTGACATTAGGGGCAGATCCTGCCTTGATAGAAAGGGCATCTGCACAGCGTGAACATCTTTTAATAGCCTCTACCTAAATTAGACAGACAGATAGAGACACGCAAATATGCCCACTTTTGAGTGAGTACACGCACGGTGTGAGATGCAGGGTCCCTCTCTGGTCGGAAAATACACACCACGCACAGCAGTAATGTATGAGTACAAGGTGCCCTCCTGAGAAAAAGGGGACAAATTGTTTGTACTTGAGGAGAAGTAATAAAAAAATACCACAGCTTGGGAGACCGCATGTCCTAATTCCAGTTTATTACAACTGACCTTTTGTCTTGTAGATTTGGCTCCCATTTCTATAAGAAATAATACAATTGTACTCAATAAAAGTAATGTGTAAGGAACAGGCATAAACACTGACGCTGCATTTAACGAATGGTTACATTTCTTAATTCATTTTCGATTAATCTGTCGAACTATCGATAAATCATCTATAAAATGCTGGCTCATCCTTAAATAGTTTATTTGGTCCGACTAACAGTGCAAAACTTAAACTTATTTAACTGTCATGATGTAAGACTGAGAAAAGCAGCAAATCCTCACAGCTGCAAACTTAGAGTAGCAAATGGCGGCCATTTTTTTGCTTAAAACTGAAAAATAGCTGCGGACTATTCTTTTCGTTGATCGAATAAACATCCCTACAATCTGACAGGGCAAAACCTGAAATTATCCTTTAAAGTCCTAAGAGTATGTTCCATTCTTTCTGATGTTACTTGGACACCTTATAGTGGAGAGCAACAACATTGAAACAGAAAAGATGGATTGTGAACATACTGAATCTTTCACAACCTTGTACTGAAAATAACAGCGTGCTTTGAGGAAATGTGAAATGGCTGATGTGTTGGAAAGCTCAAGAAGAGATACTGTGCAAGTCTGCACCGCAGAACTAAATGGTCTCCCCAAAGTGACACTGCCGACAACAGCAATCACTTCCTCTTCTTGTTCAGCCTATCGTAATACTTTAGATTTGCCAGTTGCAAAACATGCTGTGGGCTGTAATGGATGTCTTTTCATCATTGTCTCTGTGCTAATTGAAACGGAATCTGTGGGTAGATAGGCCCATTTGGTCAGGCAGGGCTTTTAGCTCCAGTTAATGCACCAAGCTATTTGTCTGAGCAAATACTAATCGAAATATTGTCTCTGACTCAAGAGAGAAGTCGGGTTGCTTCAGTCATGGACGGTGAAGATTTTACTTGAAATCACTGCTAATAGCTTCTCCGATTTCGGGATTTTGTCAAGTATTTTCTAACCACATAGCCAGAGGTGATAAAAAAACCTAGAAATTTAATGTTTGGGAAAAGTTCTGGCGGGTTTTCGCCCAACCGAGTAGAGGTCAGAAATAACAGATATTGAAGTTGTTTAATTCAGAAAGAAGAAACAGGTCTCATTAGATAGTTTTCATGTTACATTTTGATTTTGATTGAAACAGCAAGACCTATTCTGGCAGCTCAGATTAGTGATAATGGGAAGCATTGAGTGCAGCCAGAGAGAGATTTTTTCCCCTGTCATGTAGAAAAACAGCACAATTAATAAATAATAGATGGTGTCATGCATAAAAGATAATAATAGTTAGAATATTCCAGAGGTTGGATGTTTGTCGAGCGCAAATAACAAATCCAGCTGATACTTTTGTATGAATATTTCATAAGAGCTGAGCTGTGTCAATTATTCATGTTTATTGTAATGACGTCTTGACACAACAGCCTGGACACAGTGTGTGGAGTTCTTCCAGAGTTTAAGGAAGTTAAACCAAAGACTTTAAAAAAGAATATCTTCAGTAGGGCTGTTGGATATTGCCCAAATCTTCTATCATGATATAGGTCATTTCATATTTTGATAACGATAGCACGATATATAGCATATTTTCATGTAGGTCAATGAATAAATAGTCTAAATAATAACCATATGGATTGGTATTCTCGTGTGATTTAAATACTAGTTATTTTGGAATATTTTAGAAGTATTTTATCACTTAATTAAGAACTTGACTGCAAAAGAGGTCCCTGCGGCCGATCCACCCGGTCACAGCTTTTTTCTGTCCTGGCCCCTCAGTGGTGGAATGAACTCCCCACTGACGTCAGGACAGCAGAGTCGCTGCCCATCTTTAGGCGCAGGCTGAAAACTCACCTCTTCAAGAAGTACTACCCTGAGTCTTCCTCGTAGCACTTATTGAATTCGTATTCGTTTACTGCACTTATCCTATTCGTAGTAGTTTGTAACACTTATTGTATTCGTATTAGTCTGCTGCAATTATTGTTTTCGTAGTAATTTGCCTCTGCACTATACTTTTGCTCTGGTTTATGCTTTAGATGCTTGTTTAAGAAAGGAGATGCACTTATGACTTCTGGTGACTAGTAGTTCTCTTGAATACCTATGTTGAATACACTTCCTGTAAGTCGCTTTGGATAAAAGCGTCTGCTAAATGACTGTAATGTAATGTAATGTAATGTAAAATAACCATTTGAGTTAGTATGTGCTTGTTATTAACAATTTAGACAATCTGTGTATCACAATATCTAAATATATGATTTTATCACGATATGATTCCGTAGAAAGACAATAGATTATTTAGAAAATATATATATTCTCAGTAGATACAAATTAATTGGTTGGAGCTGAGTACCCCAGAAGGCAGGAAAGTCTGGAGATATTGAGAAACAACCTATGGCATTGATGGTTTTATTATTTCCTTTGGATTCGTTGACATTCAAAAATAGAGAATAACGTCATTCTTATCCTTTAAGGACCTGCAAATCAACTCCTAAACCTAAATGACTAGGACAAATCATACACTAAAAGGCAATTTTTTTCAATAGAAAGGGGTTGTCAAAAAGGAATAAGGTTCATGACGCCCTTATTGTAACATTTTATCCCCCAATACATGTAGCCTGGTCCCATTCTACCCTTTGTCACAATATAGCAACAAAGGAGCAGCTGAGAAAACACTGACAAACCGAGGACATCCACACAAGCCTTCCTGGTGGGAAGTTGATGAAATGGCAATAGGCTATAGTGAAACATCATCCACACATAAGCTAAAACACATTTCCATATTCCATTCCTGGAGAGAAAAAAAAACACATTTGAATGAGGAAAGGACATGTGGGGCATAAGATGTAGAGCAGGGAATGGAATAATCTAAGCTCAGTGACCGAACAACCTTTCCAAAATAATAAGGTGACTGGAGTTGTAGGTAGGCAGGGAGGGAGGGAGATTCACAAGATTTTATCACATGAGGGTGAAGGCATATTAATCATAGTCCAGGAACACATGAGCACACGGTGAGGAAAGAACTCGGGAAAGGTTAATGTGTGGAAACTGGTGTAATAATGTGCGGCGTTGGAATACTAAAATGGTGCGTTCAATATGCAGCAACGCAATCACTGCACTTTGTCACATGTCATTGTACATAAGGCAATGCTATGCATATACTGCTGGCAAAAAAATAAATATGAAGAAAAAATGTACACCGGCCAAAAGCATGAATTTAACAATAAAAAAAGAATTGTTTGTGTGTAGGAAGCTCAGCTAGTTAAGGCTGTCAGTTTGAATCTGACTCAGCCTCTTTTGCATGTCGTCCCCTTTCTCTTATATTCCCTGCATCTCTGCATTAACAATCTCAAACATCATCCTAATCATCAACAACCCACCCTTTAGGGCAATAACCTTTCACAAAACCTCCTTCGACGAAGAGCGAAGACAACGTGTGAACTATTTTCATTTCCATTTCTGACTCAGTAATGACCTTGATAACGACAATAAAGAGCCGCTGTGGAAGAAACAAAGCAAAGCTGGCACAAAGTAAATCCGAACTTGAGTGATTTCGTCTCTGCTTTTTTCTTTTTTTCACATTCCAGCGGGCTACAAGCTTAACATCTCTGTTTCAAATGCAAAATCAAAGAGACTGTGTATTCATCAGCAGGCTACAGAGCCGGCGATCTCCCTCATTGTCTCGCAACATGGATGTTTTTGGCAGCTGGCCCTGGTACTCATGGTGGCATTGCTTCCCACTAATGAATGCAGACAACAATTCAAAGGCCATATTGGAAAGTAGCAACATAACTCAAGCATACATTTTTCATGCTGTCCGATTTCGTTGACACACACTGTGCTAAAAAGAGACCGAGACAGGTGACACAGTGAAACCATATCAGTGTCTGATCTCATAATCAAACCAATTTCTGCTTTTCATTTTAATAGCAACTTTTATTTCATTTTGATATCATCAAAGATGTTTAGAACATTGCAAGTACATTCTGTTTGATCAGTGGGCCTTCTCATTTCATTTGAAATAAGAAAACTTCATTCACTTTTATGCTGTTTCAGTTGACTCATAAAACTGGATCGTAAGGGGACTGGACCTTTACTGTCACAGCTCTCACAATCACTGCTAAATCTTTCCAATCATGCAGGGTTGAAGCATTTCAACCGACACACTAGCTCAAATGTAACCACTTAGCAGCTCTGAATCATCTGAATCAGGGGAGCTTGTCCAGTCTGTCAATCAGGGACCAAAACCTTTCTAGATGAAATAACATATTCTTAAAATTCATTCAAAAAAACACCCTATCATCTAAACCGCTTTGTTTTCAAAAACCCAGTATTCTGACTCAGAGTAATGGTACATTTTCAAAGTTCCTGAAAAGCAAATCATTTTAGAAACATTTGCTGAGCTCACCACCCATGCAAACCTGAGCCTCACAACATCGTAGAAATGTTTTCTGCAGTCAAAAGCTGTTGTAATAAGCATGTCGCTGGTTCAGAACAACAATCCTAGCCTCCAACACAGCACTGTGCAACATCAATCAGGATTGTGGGTACTAATGGAGCTTCAGTGGCCATCAGAGAAGGGCAGCGTACTGATAGATGAGGGAACATGGCACAAACAACCCCATGCACACACAGAAATACACAAACAGACACCCATCAGTCTGCATGCAAGTAATGATAATGTCTTATGACCGGCATTGACGATCTACCCACAACACTGAGATCCACAGATATGGACAGCGTAGGAGTAATAAAATGTGAGAGGGAAAATGCAGTATCTTCATTTACTGCATTTCAACATTCTTTAGGAGGGAGACTTTTTAATTAGACCCCTATTAATCACAGTAATTGGCCATTCTGAATCCCAGGAGTGTAACTGGCCAATAGCAGTTAACCTTCTGTCTCGATCGCTGCTGTTGTCCCCCAAACAATTAATATACTGGTGGGCATCATTTCCAAATGACTCCTGGGAAGAATGTCCATTGGTTCCCCATAAGGGGTTGATTATCTCCAACTGTTTATTTATGCAAGGTGGATTATTCAGAGTTTACTTTGAATTGGTTTCTCATACAAACAGACACTTTGTTTTGCTGTGAATGCAGGCATGTATCTCTTGGAATACATTTCTCTTGCTGTCGAAAGCAACATCTAATACCAAAGACAGAAATGTCACAAAATTGCTCTGTGTTCGTACCGCATGTTTTGTCAGATTACTGCAGCATTATGTAAACTGTTCAGATGGAACACCATCGGCATGGCCTTTGTCAAGCACCGGTGAAATTGGTTTTCATATTGTTGTGCAATGCAAGACTTCACATTATTTGCAACTAAATATAGTGCGAATGTTGAATGAGAGGTACACTGTGGTCGTGTTATGCTTACATACAGCTGGTGCCCCCCCACAGACCAAGGAAATGATTGGTTCACTAGGCCATCTGTCAGGAAGCAACGAGTAGATTCAGACCCAAAAGGCCAACTAGGCCAAAAGGGTTAACAGTAGGGAGGAAAACTGTGGCCAGAGAATTTTTTTTATTAGATTTCATACAGTAACAATGCAATACACTGAAATACCATGTTGCACACTGACCATGTTGTTTATGTGTTTTTAGGGTAGAAAAAAAGTAATGTCAATTCTGTTGACATGGCAATGAGGTATTAAATCTTTGACCTTGAGTCACAGGTTCTCAGTATGCTGCAACTCAGCAGGATACTGGAAATTATCAAGCAGAAATCACACCTTGGTCATGGCATTTATAAGCTGTGCCCTAAAGGTATGGGTTATTTATGGTATGTTCAACAAAGGTTTGTATAGCTTTATGTAGAAGGAAGACTTGGTTCGTTTCAGAGAAACACCATGACTTGGTTTTGGAACGATCCTGGTCATGGTTTAAAGAAACCAATGTTGATTGTTGGCAGGAAAAGTCAACAAAAAGCATTTTTTTGTTTCTACCAACACACACTAACCGTCTTCCTCTATGGACTCTACACTATTTCCTTCTTTGCTCCTGAAGGACAAGAGACATAACTCATACGGCTGAGAGAACACTTAGTCACTTGTAAGTAAACATATGTTGTTTTTGGACATCTGCTGAAAGGACCAGTGCTTCAGTTTTTCTTGGGGAGGACAGACTCAGTATGTTAAACTGACAGATTACAAGATTCACTTCAAAAGATCAAAATAATGTGACACAAGCTATATATTTTTTTTTCAATTCACTGCCATCATATTTGTCATTGAGTAGCTGAGCTGTCTGTGTCATCATTCCATTCCTTTAATTTCTGTGTGAATATTTATGCAAGATCATAGCAAGAGCAATCTTCTGACATAGCTGATGCATTATGAGTCAGATGTTTAGTACCCAGTGAGTAAAGGGTACTAAAACAGCCTAATCAAGTGCTCTTGCTAAGGGCCATAATTGTACTCTGTTTATATGCCAGGGTGCTCTTCTCCCCCCCCCCTTGAGTTTCTGTTATCTGGAGTATTTACACTGCAGCATCACTGTGCGAGTGATTAATTAAGAAGCTGTCGAATTTTGCTCAAAACAACACCGCCGTCTAGACCCCTCAATTGGAATTGATTTATAGAGCTCAGCTTTTGATGCTATACTTTTGTATGTTTGCTCTATGAAAGGCTGAGATATAAAAAAAAAAAACATGTTATCGTTAAACAGAAACACTTCACTTGTCACAGATGAAGTACAATCTCAAACTGTGCGCTTCAAAATGATTTTACACAATTAGCAAAGATGAACAGATATTGTATTCACAGTTGTAAACAAACAGCATCAGCAAATACTAGATAGTTGTCCAGTATATGTGTATTAAAAAGGCTTTTCAATCAATTTGAGCAGGGTATCAGGTTCAAACCTTGTGTTTTGATTTTTAGTAGGATGGCTCTCGTTTTGCTTACAACAGATTATGCCTATAAGAAAAACTAGTAGATTTCAGATAGGCCAGTTGCAGGCCACAAAAATACAACAGTAGCAGAGATTGGGGTGTGATAAGTGATGATAATAAACTTCTCCACCAAAAGAAATGCTTTAGATACTGAGCCCAAAGCCAAGTATTATAAGGAACATGTGTGGATTGCCTTGTATCCAGAGTTTTATTACAACACTTTGCGAATGCTTCACTCACTGTAAAGCATTTGGAGAAAATGTTACTGAATACCTACCCTATGTGTGACAATAGCCAAGTTGAGCTGCCCATAACACCAAAAGCACAGGGAAATAACTACGTGTCATGCTGTGTGCAAAACCACAACGTTTAAAACCAATGTACAATTTTATTACATTACATTACATTACAGTCATTTAGCAGACGCTTTTATCCAAAGCGACTTACAGGAAGTGTATTCAACATAGGTATTCAAGAGAACTACTAGTCACCAGAAGTCATAAGTGCATCTCCTTTCTTAAACAAGCATCTTAAAGCATAAACCAGAGCAAAAGTATAGTGCAGAGGCAAATTACTACGAGAACAATAATTGCAACAGACTAATACGAATATAGTAAGTGCTACAAACTACTACGAATAGGATAAGTGCAGTAAACGAATACGAATTCAATAAGTGCAGCGAACTGATACGAATACAGTAAGTGCAACAACTAATACGAATGCAATAAATGCTACGAGGAAGGCTCAGGGTAGTACTTCTTGAAGAGGTGAGTTTTCAGTCTGCGCCTAAAGATGGGCAGCGACTCTGCTGCAGCAGGAGGCCGTCCTGCACGGAAAACAGAGACCCTTCATTTCTTTCAATGAGACCATTGCAATTACACAAAAGAGACCCAATGCAAAGGGCTTCAGCAGAAAACGATAATGTTGCCTGGAAGGAAAATTAAACTTGGTGTCGTCTGGCAACTCACTGTCTTGGCAAATGAAATACATGAGAGCCACATTCATGATAAATTACTTTGAAATCTGTATTGGGTAATTCTACTGTTTACGTTGCAGTAATTGCAAAAGAAGGGATAAAACGACTGTCACCAGAACAATTTTTCAGAGTAATAAAATCTTTCCGCATAGTGCTATAAACTGCTGTGCTATGTTTTGGAGTCTGGTAAGCCTCACAAATCTATTACTCAGACCGACCTTCCTGGATCATATTTCATCATCTTACAGCTACCTGCAGCAACATGCTGTTTTCAGTCCGAACGTCCATCACTTCAACTATGCGGCAGAACTATCGTCTTGGGCATGTCACACAAAATCATAGAAACAAATACAAACTCTTCTATGTAAGGTGATGGGCTATTGATGAGCAGTATGATCAAAATTGAGACAACCCGTCCTATGTGTTACAAAATGTTCCCATGAGGCCAATATTATAGGGAAATAATTATTTAAAGCAGCTGTGTAAAAGGCAACAGTGATGTTTGCATCCCAAAAGCAACACAATCTTAGCCTCTATTAGGAATCAAACTGGCACAACCTATTCAAGTTATTCTTCATCTCCTCAAAACAACAGCATGCCACTTCATAACACATGCCAGACCAAAAGAAAAGCTTAGCCACTTGAAGAAAGTTGTTCACAATTGCACATATATAGCAACAACATAGCAGTCATTTGCAGAAAAAAAGGCCATATTACTGCAAGTTAGCAATTCTGCTGGCTGGACTGAACAACAACACTTTATGGCTCAAGATGTATTTGTAAGCATCAAGCACTTACAGTACCTTTGCTTGACAGTTGAAGAGACGACCATCAATTATTTCTTCACAAAGCTGTCCTGAAAGTGACATTATTGGACAGTTAGCAGGCTAACGATATAATTCTTATGAAACGCTACATGAGGAGTAGAGTTAGCACATGAGCAAATACCAGTGTGACTTTAACAAACAATAGTGGGCAGTGTTTTGACAACTCAGCCCTTCAATAACACACTTTTTGGCCACTTGAGGGCAGCAAAACCAAGTTGTGAACTTAACATTGAAATATAACCATCGTTTAAGTTGATATTTCCTACTTTTTAGCAGTTGTTTAGCTACTGCAGTTATGGAGAAACATTCATTTGGGTCTTGCTTCTGTCTAGCTGGTGAATATAAGACTAATATTCAGTCTATTTTTAGCCTACCAACTCCTACAGGAAATATATAGCTCTTTAGCTGCTACATGCTCCACTAGCTAGCTAGTGGCTAACTTTTGCTAGTCCGATGTTTGGTGGTGCTTTGCGGCCGAAAACGATGCAACGAGAGCGGCGAGAGTGAACCAAAACAGTAAAGTGACAGACCAGGCAGCTAAACAATGAGCTAAACTCTAGGAAGCTTCGTGCCATTTTGTCTAAACACCAGTCGCCTGTTTTTCAGTTGACAGTCTGATAGAAAAGAGTTCCTTTTTGAAACAACCCAGCTGTCAGCACAGGCCGCGTGGCGGTTAGCGTTGCAAAGAGCGTGCTTTATGTTCTACCGTTTTGCGGGCGTTACAGACCACAATGAGTCTGCGCTGCCAATTACCAGGTGACCTACACTCACTATTGTACCTGAACACACTTTGTCTAGATAACTAAAGTCTAGATAACTAAAGCCTAGATGCAGAGCGACCACTTCCACATTATAATACTGTTTTCTCATTGTTAATTGATGCATATTTATTGTAAAAAAATATGTATTATAGTCACTCTTAAAGGACCGCCATGGCACGCAAGATGCGTTACATTTATGTTGTAGAGAGTAAGTCACGTGAGTGCAGCAGCCAACCTCAGGTGGCTGATAGTGATGGGAATTGCGGCGCTTTTTAGTGAGACAGATCATTTGGCTCAGCTCAGCAATAAGAGTCTCCCAGAACTCTCTATTATATTGTAGGCTACCCCTTTTTGCTTTTATAGTTCCACAACATTTAATTTCATATAATTATCTCCCTGCCACGCTACCTGCTAGCTCCTCCCACCGAACGTCAGTTATGCGCGTTCATGTTTCAGTTACATTGATAGGAAGACATCATTTCACATGACCGGACAGTCCCACAGCCAATATAGAATCGGAGCCTCGCTCTGATTGGTCAAAGTCTTCGGTGGCAATTTTTGGGTGCGGCCCACAGAGGCATATGGGAGAGCAAAGTTATGAGCAGATATTTTATCACTTCACCTACATATAGCTGACTGGCTATTAGGACAGTTTTTCAAATATTTCAATTAATTAATACCCACCCTAGCTTTAATTTCATATAATTATAGGCTACTCATCCTTATATTTTCCAGAAATCCATCATTTCACATGATGTATACATTGTAATCTTCTGTAATATTCACGAAACATATGATGTGATACTATTCACAGTATGATGCAAACTATTTTTTGCATCACAATCATTTCACATGATGCTTGGTATACATCGAAATATTCTTTCATATTGATGAAACATATGATGAGATAAGATGCACAGCATGATGCAAACATAGACCAGGATGTAGGATGTCATTTTCTCTTATTCAATCCCAAGCTGCAGGTGTGAGCCTCAGCAGTAACAGAAACAGTAGTGACAGGAACCATTCCTCACTGCGGGCCATTTTATTTTTGATTACATTAAAATGCAAATGCTGTAACACTTTTACTTGAATTTAAATGCAAGATGACTACTTAATGGAATATTAGAGTGGTGTTGATTCTTAAAGGATCAGCGGGACATACATTGTTCCAGAGTTAGTTGAGAAGGTCAATACCACTTTGTACGTTAAATATGAAGCTACAGACAGGAGACGGTTGGATTTGCTTATCATCAAGAGAACAGGACGTCACTGCTTCTGCCGAATAAATAGTTATCCACATAGCCTACCCTAACTCAAATTAGACAAATTACGTACAATATGTTCATTTGTGAGCTTCAGGCCAGAGATATACTTGCTTATTAACCACGGTTGGCATGGTGTACATCAATTTCTGCCTGCGCACACAACCAACTTTCCACAAATATGTTTGGTTTACTTTGAAATATTTGTTCATATTGATAGTTAAAAGGTGGGATAAGATCCTAGCTGTATAGCAAAAATATCACACAACTAATGCAATAGTATGGTTAATAAATAATAACACAACTTTACACAGACACATTCTGTATATTTCAATTTAATTTGTGTGATATAATATAAAACAAAGGTAATTTCTGCTCTGTTCAATAATGTTTTTTGTTCGGCATCATGCATTGGTTTTTCTGGGAAAAGAAAAGAATGAACAGCTGACTCTCATTGCTCACTTAAAGGAGCCGACTCGTACGCAACCTACACATCACTAGGTCTAAATAAATTAGCTGCAGCCTTCCCTCAATTTCTGTCCTGTTCAATCATGTTGACCTCCATGGTACGCAATTACAATTACAGTTACAGTTAATGAGAAACATATAAACAAGTGGTCATAGTCTTGTGTTTAGGTTAAGGTAAATGCACTTTGGTTTGGTATAACGTTATAGGCTTATTATATTGCATCTAGTGGATATTCTTCTCGGGAAAAATAATAAAACACAATGTCAGATAAGGTTCAAGTGTTCAGTGTTTCCTCATAATGTTGGTTAGAATTATTTATTTTTTTATTAAGATGGCCTTAAGTTTCTCTCAAAACACTGTTGTCATAAGTTGACTATATATGAACTTAATGTCTAGAAATTGGCTTGCATGAATGGAGGTTAAGGGAAAAGTATGAAGCTCAACATTTTGTTTACATTCCATTTTAATTATAGAACTATTATTTAGTGATGGAATTAGTCATACCCTTTGTCTGTTTTGGGGCTGTCCATCTAGGTTGTCCATCAGTTGTAAATAAAAATAGTGTATGTAGGTGTACTGTATATTAACTTTAGATTTTATATTGTACGCTTACTGTATTTTGTTCATTCAAATTAATTTCAATTTCTTTATGCTATTCATATTTTTTTAACAATTGTTAGGATTTAGAAAAAATATGGCATGCCAAACATCAATATTTGAGAGAATATCTGTGCTGCAGCTGTGACAACCCATTAGTTTTACATGCAGTATGTTTTACAAGTAAGATTATTTCATACAGTTCAATGTTGTTGTTTTTTTTTAAAAAGAAGTTCCAATTAAAACAGCTAAATCCTGTTAAGCTTCCAAGCACTGACTTTACAGTGTCTCATTATTTGCATTTTACTTTGTTTCTGTGGTCATTTTCTGTGATACTCCTGGTACATATTCACATTATATGCACTTTAATTTGTATAATAGCAAAAATCCACCAGCAAAATAACACAAGTAATCTCCTCTAATGTAGCAGATTGAAGGGAATAGAAGTGGAGGTTTTCATGGGAAGTCTATTCTTCCTCCCTTCTGTCGCTCAACCCAGATAACCGGTTTCACTGCCCTCATAACTATAGAGGGAGGCTTAGCTCATTATGGTCCATAATCCAATCTGTGAGCTCCCTGAATTGGAGGTGCAATGGCATATCAATATTGTCCTTGGTAGAGAGAGAGGGTGGAAATGTAACAAAGTGGCACAGAGAAAATGTTAACAAATTCACTGTGAGGGAGACAAAACAACATTTCTGGCTGTAAATGAGCGCCAGCTGGGAATACAATGTACAAGCTTGTAGCAATGTTTCCTCTGTATACATTCAGTTTGGATGGTCCACTTCGGCGTAAACATTGCCACTGATCCTCTAGAAAATTGTTTGTGATGTTGAATACTCTGATGTCATTAAGTAAAACTCTTTTGTTAGAAATGTTGCTTTTAGTGCAAACTGCACTCAAAAGCAGCTGAAACAGGAGTAGAATATAAAACCAGTTATGCAAAATATAGGGACTAAACACTATTGCATCTAAACAGCATACAGCATAAATTGATTTAGGGTTATCCTTAGGCTCTCTCTGCAGAAACACACCATGCATTAAACAATATTAAAAGACAAATCATGCTAACAAAGACACCATATCACCCTGAATACTTAGAGATGGCATGGAGATGTTTCTGCCCAGCTGCAGGCTGTGTCAGAAACATTAACTTTTTATTATCCTGTGACATATGTGTTTATGTATTCATCTCATTTCCCCCTGACTGTCAGGAGCCTGAGAGAACATTCATCAGAGTGAGCAGTTACCAACAGTTCCTGTATAGCCGTTGCAGAATCAAACATAAGCTGTCTTGAGCTGGAAAAAGATGTTTTGTAAACAGATTAGGTTTTTTAAAATTTCTCCAACTAAACACAAGTATTAAGATTCACATCATCTGTGTTCTTGCCAGATGCCATAACTGTCAAGTGCCACAACAACAACACACACACAAATATAAACACTCCTCCTGCCAACCACTGGATGGTAATACATTATGTTATACAACCATATATATAACCATATTATTATATAACTGGACCAAAACCATTCAATTAGCTCCAAGTTCCCAGGTCAAAGGGCTGCTATTTGTTTAAACGACCTTCCCATTTATTCTGCTGAAATCTTCTAATAGTTTCAACAATATTTTTGTTGTTGTTGTTTTTGTTTCTTTGAGTATTTACTTGTTTATAGGTGATTTAATTGCTCTAAACAAACGATATCTTTCTGAAACACATTTCATTACTGCCCAGTGTTCACATCCTTGAACAATGACAAGCTTTCAGAGAGGACAGAATTCAAATTCAAAGGCAAGGCGGTTGACTTTAGTTCCAGGAACTGCTGTGTGAAAAACACTTGACTGATTTTAATCATATTCTTATTTATTTCAGTGTAGAACTCGGCATGGCTTTTAAAAAAACAGTGGTGATTTCCACTGTGTTTTCATAGTGTAACAGCACCATCTAGCAGGTCTATGTGGAAATTGGCTTTGCTCACTGAAGCCACTAAATATTCACTTTAAAAGCCCCGGCCTTCACAGCACCGCTGGAATAGCAAACATTTATTTCCAGAATAGGATTTTACTAGAGTGCTTTATCTCGCTGTCTGTTATACACTCCGCTGAGTTAGGATTGCTTACATGTGTCTGCACTGTTCAAGTATAAGACCGAGCTAAACCAGGAGGAATGAGTCAGGGGATATGATTGGCATTTGGCAAATACAACAAAATCTCTGTCTGAGAGGCATTTCAGCATTTGTCTCAGATACAGAAACTGAAGTGTATTCAAAATTTGCATGAAAAAAGCTTGTATCTTTGAGAGAGATGACCTTGCGATGGCCAGTGACTTCTACTGACTATTATTCAATTAGTTTGTAATGAAAAAATGAATTAATCATGAAATCAATTGATTTATTAGATAAAATAACAGAAGAGAGGTGGAATAACAACTGCAATAAGGTACTATACAGACAAAGAAACATGTTTGCAAAACATATGATGAGCTAATTAGATCCACAGTATTATGCATTGTTAAAAACTTCGATAAAGCAGGATGTAGGTTTGTCATTTTCTTCTCAAGTACAAGCTGCATGTGTGAGTCTCAGCAGTAACAGAAACAGCAGTGACAGGAAGGATTTCTTGCAGCGGGTACTTTTATTTTTGATTACATTAGAATGCAAGTGATTTAACACATTTAAATGTAAGATGACTAGTTATGATGGATTATAAGAGTGGTGTTGATACTTAAAGGATCCGCGCTAGATTCATTGTTCGAGAGTTAGATGACTTTTTCAGTTAAATATGAAGCTACAGACAGAAGAAAGTTGGCTTGGAGACTTAAGAGACTCCAGGATGTCACTGCTCCTGCTGAAAAAATAGTTACCCCCAGACCCCAGCCCAAATTAAACAAAGTATATATAAGCGAGTAGTATTTTTTTACCTTTGGACAGAGGAAGGCTGGATGTTTTCCCCCTGCCTCTAGTCTCTGTGCTAAACTAAGCCAGCTGTCTCCCAGCAGTAGTGTCATATTGAATGGACAGCCATGAGAGTGGTATTGATCTTCTCATCTAACTTTTTGCGGACTGAGATTTGAAAAAATGTCTATTTTGTTTTGGCCTTCAGTTGGTAATGCTTTTCAGGCTAGACTCAATCTAAAGTCTCTAATATGTCGAAGCATTTATAACCAAAAGTTTAAACTACAAACTATTCCTGCAACAACACGTAGCAATTTCAGTCAATGCAAGGACTTTGGTTTTTACTCTGTAATGTACTGCTGTTGGTTGTTTATAATATGTACTAAATCAACATGCATTAACTCACTCAGATTTGATCTACATTGGTTGTACCCGGTTAAATAAAGGTTAAATCAATTTGAAAAAGGATCCAATAAACTGAGATATTTCTCTTTTCTTTCTTAATCTATACACATCTAACAAAACTGTACATTTCTTCAAAGCCTTGCATTCCTTTTCAAAGTTAAGATGTCGTGCCTGTCGTGCCTGTCGTGTCTTTGTGTCGTGCTGAAGCTGCTTTTACACAAGAAAAGTCTACACAGTGCCCCTAAGTCCACTGCATCAACAGTTCTGGGATCTTCATTTCCTCACAGCGGTCTAATGAAGCCATTTATATTGGTGACAAATGTGATACTCCTCCTGTCTTTCTTCCTATCTCTTTTATCAACTCCACTTGCAGCTTGTGTTCAGTATGTGTGTGAGACTGTCATTAAAAATGTATGGCTTCTCTCCAAACAGTGTCCTGACAAGCCACTCATGCTCATTGGATATCAATCATTAAAATTTAGTGAAGAGAGGGCAAAGCGCGGCCTACGTGGGTATCAGGTTTCTCATTGAGGCAGTGAATGAATTTTTCAAAGTCCTATTACCTCTACAGGCATCACTGCTGATGTCTCAAGGCTGTGCACTCTGACACTGCCGCTGTTTGTCTCTGCTGGTAGTGTCGCTAAGGCATGACAAAAGCCGAATCAACAATAACAACATGAGTCTCAGGGTGGCTATACTGATTCATTTACTACTGCTTGTCGACAAGGCTGATTCTAAAAAAGGTGAGTTGCTATTTGTTATCTTGACGGAGCTAAGCTTACATTTGATGGAAGTGCTTTATCTTGCAGGTAGTGTATATACAGAAAAAGTTCAGCCTCAATCGTTCAATGTCAGCTTGTAATGTACTTTTAGGGGTTATATGAGGTTGCAGAAAAAAATGTCAAATAAATAAGTAATCAAGAAAAGAGCCATAAATCTTATTTATTATATTTGTCTCTTGAGCTGAAATTCAACTTTATTGTCATTACAAGGTGTCAAATGTGGAGGAATCCTCTCTGCACCATCTGGCAATATCTCCAGTCCAAACTTCCCAGGCCTGTATCCCTACAACATTGACTGCTCCTGGCTTATTGTTGTGGCAGAGGGCTCCTCCGTCCTCCTCACCTTTCACCACTTTGGGCTGGAATACCATGCTAACTGTGCTTATGACTACATCAAGATCTACAACGGCATATCCGAGGATGAGGGGAACCTCCTTGGGACATTTTGTGGTGACATCTCCCCTCCACAGTTCACCTCTTCTTGGAATGTCATGTCCATCCTCTTCCATTCAGACCGCCATGTGGCCTACAGGGGCTTCAGTGTTGGCTACAGGAAAGGTAACTCGTAATATTTGATGCAATATGATAGGGATCAGTGGGCAAACTGCTCAAAACCTGAGTTGATTTTTTCTGGCAATGCCATAAGTCCTGGTTTTTAGATAAATCTTCTAGACCTCTAACTCAGACTCTAAAACATTATACAGAAGGTCTACAGACATGCTTGAGACTCTGTGAGGCTGTTAGCGAAATGCTAATATCAGCAAACGATCATGCTTACAATGATAATGCAATCATATTTTTTGTTTAGCCGGTATCATTTTACCATGTTTATCATCTGAGTTTAGTGTGCTAGCATGATAACATTTGTTAATTAGCAATACACAGAAAGTACAGCTATGGCTGATGGGAATGTCATTTATTTTTTATTACAACTTTTAGTCACTAAGCTAAATGTGACCCGATGATGGTGCTAGGTTAAAGGTCAGGGGATTTCAAATTTCACAGCAATTGATTCAATATTTTTGGAGGTATTTCAGTAAAAAACACACAAAATGTTAACCTCATAGTGGTGCTGAAGTAAAAGTCAGTGGATCATCAAAGTCATTAGAATTCATCCTCTAGGGACCTTGAATATCTTTGCAATCCGTACAACCCTCTCTAGAGGTTTTTGGACTCCCTAACTGTCATCTGTAGTGTTAATCTTATTCAAAAGGAAAAATGTAAGGTGCCTCTGAGTTTTCCTTCTATCCTTTCTAGATATGTGCGGTGGAGTCTTAACTGGCTTATCAGGTGTAATTTCCAGCCCAGGCTACCCTCAGGAGTACAGCAACAATGCCGACTGCTCTTGGGCAATCCACGTGTCCAACACCAGTGTGGTCACCTTGGTCTTCTTGGACTTCCAGCTGGAAAACAACGAGGGATGTAATTTTGACTTTGTCGCCTTGTTCGATGGCCCGACAGTCACCCATCGCCACCTGGGTAAATACTGCGGTGCAGACAAACCCCCCAACATAGTCACCACGTCCAATCATCTTCTGGTGGTCTTCAAGTCCGACTTCAACATTGGTGGACGTGGGTTCAAGGCCTACTATTACTCAGGTTGGAAAGTTTGATTTGATTAGTTGTATTCCAAAATATAAACTTTTAACACCAGTATGCAATAGGCTTATAGAATGCTTTCAGTATTTGACTATCTTGTCTTGTTTTTTTGGTTAAACTGCAGGAATTGGAAATGGAATAAAAGGAGAAAGTGTTATATTATGATTCTGTCAGACATTCGGGTTCACTTAAAGCAACCTTTACAGAAATCCTATTTATTTGCCTAATTAGAACAGAAAAGCTACAAAACATTAGAAGGAAAAAAACACATTATATCAAACGGGAAGTTTGAAACAGGGCACATAAAAGACCTAGAACATGACAAAAAAGATCTTGTCATCTGATGAAATGAAAATTGAACACCTCTGCTACAATGTAAAGCATTATCTCTGAATAGACAGGAGCTCATCACCGGTTTCACACCATCCCTACCACGATCAAGAAAAAGTCCCCAAAGTAAAAGTCCTTGCGTGTTCTAACCAAAGCCGAGCTTGAATCAAATTGAAACACTACAGAATTACTTTTAGACAGCTCATCACAGACTGTCCCCATTTCACCTTGTCAAGCATAAACCAATTGGCAAGAGGTTGAAAATGCTTTTGTTTTTTTTGCAAAGTGTTATATGAGAAGACTGATACCACTCTCTCCAAGCTCTCAGGCACTAAACAAATAAGATTTTTTTCCTAAAATGTGGAACTATTCCTTAAAACCGTAAAGGAATTATCCTATTTTACCAATATTAATACTTTTATAAACAGAGACTTTTACTTTTTTAGAGAGTCACTCGTATCAAATGAATGCAGCATCCTAAAACGATAACCACTGAATGAATCTAATATAAATAAAGTTGACAAGCTTATCTGATCAGCTGTACTTTAACAGGTGAATGCCAGCAAGTGCTGTCAGCTGTCAACGGCAACTTCAGCAGCCCGCATTTCCCAAACATCTACCCGAACAACATCAACTGCCACTGGAGCATCACTCTAGCAGCCGGGTACCGCATCAAACTCTTTTTCCCCGTCGTGGACTTGGAAGACCGCAACAGTCTGTCAGACCAGTGTGACTACGACTCTGTTGCAGTTTACGATGGGGACAGTCAGACAGACACCCTGCTGGGCCGCTGGTGTGGCCGGGAGCAGCCTCCCTTTCTCGTCTCAAAGGGCAACAAGCTGCTGGTGGTGCTCAGCACAGACAGAAATGAGGCTCATAGAGGGTTCACTGCTTCTTATCTTGGAGGTAAATGTTCCCTTTGTGGTTAACTCTACTTATACTGTGGGTGCTGTAGGTTTAAGTCATTTATCATCTACTGCTAACAATGTTCACATTCTAAATATCAGTCAAATTCTTTGTGCAAAAACTGCTAAATACTCATCTGGACAAACAACTCTTTCCCATGTCATAAGAAAATGAATAATGTGTGTAATGTGTCTTCTTCCCTCCTCAATCCAAGTGGTACCTGTAAACATTAGCTGCACAAGATCAGAGTTCACCATATTGATACCACAGCAGTCCTTACCTCAGCTGGACCGTGAGAGCATCTATCTGGGAGACCCAACCTGTGCCGCCCAGCTGACAGCCACCTCCTATAAGATACTTGCTCAGTTTGTCAACTGTGGGACTGCTGGCCAGGTGACTAGCCACAGTCTCATATCACTTACTGGTACATCATGACTGGCAATGATTTACCATACATGAGCTGTTAAAGATGCTGATTTGTGACAGACATTTGTGACTTGCCTCTATTAATACTGTAACACCTGATCCCTTGCAGAAACACCGGAACATCACTGTGCTGGTAAACAAACTCTACATTGATTTCTCTGATGGGAAGCAGCAGAATGTTCAAGAATATAGAGTGCAGTGTGACGCCCTGCGGAAGATAGCGTCAGTGTCCATCATTTCTTCAGAGGAGCGACGTCTCGAGGAGCAGGCCCAGCAAACTCACACTGCCAGCAATGACAATGCAAGTGGTCCAGAAGCTGTGCCTCATGACCTGAGCGATATTGTCTTCATTAGCATCTGTGTTTTGGCAGTTATTCTCATGGTGATAGCTATTGTTTGGCTGGTGCTGCTTTAGAAATATATGTACAGTTATACATATGGTCTTAACAAAGGACTCGGAAGCTTACGTTGTCTTATTTTCAATCATATTTTGGATAAAAATGTTCACCAATAGTATAAAAACAGATCATAAACCAAAAAAACCCCAAAATGATTTCAGTACAAAGGGATGACATTATCCTTACCACCAACAATAAAGCACTTCATTTGACATTCATTTATAAAACATCGTATGGCTGCTTATGTGCCACAAAGTGTAAAAGTATTTTATATCTCCTTTACAGAAAATAAATAAAATGATAAAAAATATATGTAACAATGAAATGTGTAAGCATCAAAAGAAACCTTGACAAATTTCAAGTAAAACCACTAAAAGTATTCAACACCAGTTATTTCTTGTATTTAGAAACCAGCTGGTTGACTGATATTGTGTTGTCCTTCACTTGAGTTCGGATATCAGGGTTGTGCTTGAAAGCAAACACCAGTGCTCTAACCGTCCGTCTGTATGAACTGCTGACTAACCGAGAGCTCTGGTGAAACACTTCTCTCTCAATGTTGTCAATAAGTCCAGAATCCTCCTGTAGAACAGAAAAAGAGAACACACATGAATAAGCAAACAGATATATAAAAAGATTCCAATGGAATTGTCACAGTCACATTTGAGAGTAACACTATTTTTCTAGTTGAATGTATATAGGATTCGCCATCAATTTATATAACCAAAATATAACACTTAATGCTATGTAACATGCAAATTAGAGGTGGAATAAATAGAATGAGTAGAACACATTACATTGGACTTCACTGCAGACGCTCTTTCTCACCTTGACCTCCAGGTGCTCAGACATTAGTCTTCTAGCGTTGCTCCTGAGTCCTTCAGATTGTTTGTCGGAGCGCACTTCAATAGACGGCTTATTAGAATTCTCCTCAATGAATGTCCTCCAGTCGGTGTAAACCTTTGCAGCCATCGAGCTCACCTCAGGGTCCAGATGCTTCCGCATTTTGTTGACAGTGTGACCTTAGAAGAGAGGGAATGTTTTCATAATGTGATGAACCAATTTGTGGAATGTGAATCTGATTAAGGGGCCTCTCATGTATGAGGAAAAGAAAATGTTGATAGCAGTTTGCTCTTTTAAGTAATAATGCTGCTGGGAGAGAAAACTCAGGACTTGTAACCATGCAGTATTCTTAACCTATGAACTGTCCAATATACTATAATTGTGTTATAGCCTGAGCAGAGATAAATAAACTTTAAATAAAAGAATAACTTTTCATGGCTTCACAGTACATGTGTACTCTTTCCACATCAATAGTGCATTGTGTCAGTAGTCTCCTGGACAATCCCTCTCACCCTCTCCATGAGGAACTGTGGCAGCTGGGCAGCTCATTCAGCCATCGGCTGATTCTGCCAAAGAGCAGGACGGAGCTTCAGACGCTCATTTGTGCCCACTGCCATCAGACTGTACAACAACAGCGGAGACCACAGTCTGTCAACATGCTGACCAGCATATACATTTTTATTC
Source organism: Anoplopoma fimbria (assembly GCF_027596085.1). Taxonomy (NCBI): domain Eukaryota; kingdom Metazoa; phylum Chordata; class Actinopteri; order Perciformes; family Anoplopomatidae; genus Anoplopoma; species Anoplopoma fimbria. The sequence continues at coordinate 25,133,899 of NC_072451.1, read as the reverse complement.
CTGTTCTATCTTTATTTTGTTGTATAGTATGTGTATTTATTGTCTGTGTAGTTGTATAGTATGTGTATTTATTGTCTGTGTAGTTGTATAGTATGTGTATTTATTGTCTGTGTAGTTGTATAGTATGTGTATTTATTGTCTGTGTAGTTGTATAGTATGTGTATTTATTGTCTGTGTAGTTGTATAGTATGTGTATTTATTGTCTGTGTAGTTGTATAGTATGTGTATTTATTGTCTGTGTAGTTGTATAGTAGTTGTATAGTATGTGTATTTATTGTCTGTGTAGTTGTATAGTATGTGTATTTATTGTCTGTGTAGTTGTATAGTATGTGTATTTATTGTCTGTGTAGTTGTATAGTATGTGTATTTATTGTCTGTGTAGTTGTATAGTATGTGTATTTATTGTCTGTGTAGTTGTATAGTATGTGTATTTATTGTCTGTGTAGTTGTATAGTATGTGTATTTATTGTCTGTGTAGTTGTATAGTATGTGTATTTATTGTCTGTGTAGTTGTATAGTATGTGTATTTATTGTCTGTGTAGTTGTATAGTATGTGTATTTATTGTCTGTGTCTGTGTAGTTGAGCTGCTGCAAGGATCAATAAAGGAATATAATAATACATAAGCATTGCAAAGAGCACATTTTAAAACAACAAGTATTTCCTCAATGTACCTATTTTAGTGGATTTGAGCACCTCCCTGGATGGGATCTTCTTGCTCAGCTCTTTCAGGGCAGTCAGCAGGTTGTCCTTGTTCTGTTCTGGCAGCTCCAGGATGGACTTGTAGCGCAATATGTCCTCAATCACAACCACCCTCTGTAACACACCCAACACAAGGGCAATGAGAGCTTAAGTAGGTCTGCCACAACGTTAACATTGCCTGTTTAAATCACATGCAGGACTGATAGCTCACCCGTAACGATTCAATGGTTGCTTGTCTGTAAACCTTTCCGTTGCTTTTGGGTTTTTTAGGTGATTCCCCCTTGGGAAGCCGCACTACAAACTTGTCCATCCTCAAATACAAGGTAGCAAGCTACTTAAGCTAGCTAGCTAGCTGCAGCAGAGATGGTAAACAGAAGGAACCAATGTTGCGTTTAGATGCTGTCGGAAATAACAGCTCCGCACCACCAAGGTGGGAAATAAGGAAATTGCTTTGAGAGTAGTACACAAACTATAAAATTAAGTAAATAAGTATCAAGTATATATTTATAGATACAGCAAAACAAGTAAATATTAATAGATTACAGAATGTTTCAACACCCCATTATTATGATAACATTTTATTATTCTCATTCAATCTCCAAATTCTTTCTGTCTTCAATTCACAGTGCAATTTCTTAACCTGGGTGCTATTTGATTATGTCACTTCTCAAAACAATCTTATTGAGTGAAATCATTACATGAGAGAGGAGTGAATGGAATAATGTCAGTACCTGATTGTACAAATGAAATATTCCAAAAACAGATGCAGGTGTTTTTTATTCATGTATACGGTAACTATTATTGTCTTGCCAAGATACAAACAATATTCTTGCCAATTATACACAAAAGCAGTAACAAAAGAAAAAATCAAACAAGTATAGGACTCACAAATAAAGGAACTATAAATACCATGCAACTCAAACATTGAAGTGAGGAAACTTAAGAAACTAGGACACAAAAAGTTATTTCCACAGGGGTTCAGACTGCTCAACATTATGTGATACAAGAACTGTTTCTTAATAAGACATATTCACACTAGTAATCGTTTGTTTATCTACTAAGCCCCTCGGCTTTGGAATGACCTACCGGAGGAGATAAGCATGGCAGAATCAGTAATCTCTTTTAAATCACTTCTTAAAACACATTTTTATAGATTGGCTTTTATGTGATGTCGTCGTTTTATTGTTTCATTTTCATTTGGTCTTGGTATTTTATCTTATATTTGTTTACTGTATTTTACCATTATCACTTGATTTTATTTATTTCACTATTTTATTTATTTTATTTGTTTATTTTATTGTCACTTGTTATTTCATTTTGTTTTGCTGGCTTTAAAGCACTTTGTAAACCTTTTTTTAAAAGGTGCTATATAAATAAAGTTATTACTATTATTATTATTATTATTATTATTATTACTATTATTATTATTACTATTATTATTACTATTATTATTATTAGTATTATTATTATTATTACTATTATTATTATTATTATTACTATTATTATTATTACTATTATTATTATTATTACTATTATTATTATTATTATTATTATTATTATTACTACTACTATTATTATCATTATTATTATTATTATTATTATTACTATTATTATTATTATTATTATTATTATTATTATTATTATTATTATTACTATTATTATTATTATTATTATCATTAAATAAAAACTAACTCAAGTTTACGAGCAGCACTTAAACACCGGAAATGTTACAACAACAATCTCGCGTGATTGCGAGTTCCCGCGAGATTACAGGCAGATTAAATAGGAGGAAGAAGAGCGTGTTGTTTGTTTAGGTTTTTCGCTGACAAAATGGGGACTCTCTCCGTCTCTGTCTGTGTGTCGGGACTGCTCGTCCTCTTTGCGTGCACATCTGCATCTACAGATGTGTTTGAGAGCGTCTTGGGAAACACAACATCGTGCCACAAGTCGTGTGAAATGACATACAGTCTGCACACGTACCCACGGGTGAGTAGCCTTCTCCTCTCGATGAGGAAATAAAGGTGTGCCCTGTAATCACTTTGTTACGACCTAGTTAGTTTAATGACATGTTGTTTGTGGATGAGAACGTCTATATGAGTTGTTGTTGTTGTTGTTGTTGTTGTTGTTGTTGTTAACTGGTCCTGTTGTTTGTGTTGCAGGAGGAGGAACTCTATGCCTGTCAGAGAGGCTGCCGTCTGTTCTCCATTTGTCAATTTGTTCGTGACATCGAAGATCTCAATCAGACGAAATCTGAGTGTGAATCAAGTAAGTTGACACTGAGCCTTTGGCCTTTTTCATAGTTCAGTGTCCAGACCTCTGTGATCAGAGGACACATGACACTAATACACTGTGCAATATAATAGTTTCTGTCTGTATATATAATATTTCAGTTACTATGGATTCTTTACTGTTTTTGTTGCTCATTTGCTTATTTATAATACTTCTTTTTGATCTTGTTTGTTTGCACTGTCCTCTATGCTGCTGTAATCCTGTGAATGTCCCTGCTGCGGGACTAATAAAGGATTATCTTATCTTATCTTTAACGTGTATCTCTCACCACATCCACACTTCCGCAGCCTGCCGTGAAGCCTATTCCCAGTCTGATGAGCAGTACGCGTGCAACCTGGGCTGTCAGAATCAGCTTCCATTTGCTGAGCAAAGACATGAGCAGGTAATGCCTGGTTGGTACATACTTAAGCCATACATGCCAAGTATATGTAACAATGACTCAGTGGTCTGTATTTATATACACAATCTCTCAGTGTACTCAGGATTGCTTGTTTTTTCCCCCAGTTGGAGGCCATGATGCCTAGGATTCACCTGTTGTACCCCCTGACTCTGGTCAGAGTGTTTTGGGAGGATGTGATGAGTCAGGCCCACAGCTTCATCACCTCCACGTGGACATTCTACCTCCAGGCTGATGATGGCAAAGTTGTCATTTTCCAGGTAATGTACTGTGTAGGGAGTGGGGGGGTGGGGGAGAAACTAGGCGATCTACTCCAACATACTGTATGGAAACATTCTGTTGCTGTCTAAATGTACAGAAGAACTATGTGACAAATGCTGCACTGTCTTCTGTTAAACAGACTGAACCACAAGTCAAGTTTTTCTCCCAGTTTGAGGTTGAAAAAGACTTTAGAGAGGAGCCACAGAAGAGCTGTAAGTCCTCCTCTTGATTTTCTTACAATACAACAATAAAAGTGTCTTTGTGAGGATTGCCTGTTTAAAATAAGATGAGATAAGATAATCCTTTATTAGTCCCACAGCATAGTGGATAGTGCAAACAAACAAACAAACAAATCAACAAATAAGAGACATTTGTTATAGTAAGAACCTGATTTGTGTATTTCTCTGTGTAATACACCTCCATTGTTGTCCCAAAAAATACAGAAATGAGCCCTATAGTTGCACTGAGTGACGTGTTCCTTCATTATAATGAACATTGGCACTGTGGGTTATTTTCATTCATTCCCATATGTATCAATCCTCAGCTGAAACACACTGCCCACAGACAGGGCAGTGCAAGAGACAGTAATATAGACTGATTCCACTTTCTTTCTTCAAAATCAAAAGGGAAGTAAAAAGATAGTGTGTGTGTATGCACAGTGCAGGTCAAGTAAGTGTTACTTCTCATTTTCAAGTTCCCGGATTGAGCCCAGTTTACAAGGACTACCATCGCACTTTAATCCAGGAGAGGGACAGAGACCTGACCGGGGACCGCAGCTATGATGAATACAACCTCTTCAACTGTCTTTCCAGGTTTGGAACGCACGTACCCCCAATGTCAAGGGAGTTAGATTGTTATCTTGATTCGTAGAGCATGACATTAACAGGACCAGTTATGCAAGTCTTGTATTTGCACTTGTCTCATCAGGAACCCATGGCTACCAGGGTGGATCCTCACCACAACTCTGATCCTTTCTGTGCTAGTCCTGATCTGGATCTGCTGTGCCACTGTGGCAACTGCAGTAGACCAGTATGTACCGGTTGAGGTAAGTTCTGGGCTTTATTTTATTTTAATTTGTTTTTCTTCTAGAGTTCCCGGCACGTTGGTTAACATGCAAACTCAATCTAGGCATGTAAATGTTTTTTACAGTGCAATTTGGTGGTTTTGTTTTTGCTATCCCTATGGCTGGTTGCCTTTTTTAATGTGCTGTTAATGTTTGTTTCCCTCAAAAGTTATAAGAGTAATTGAACATTATGGGACATTTGCTTATCCACTTTCTTGCTGAATATGTAAATATGTGGCTGGAGCGAGCAACTGGTAAGCTTCGCTTAGCATAAAGTCTGGAAACAAGGAAATGGCTAGCCTTCCTCTGTCCAAGGGTTACACAATATGCCTACCAGCACCTCTAAAGATCACACATTAACACTTTATATCTTGTTTGTTTTGATTAGCAGAATATTTCTGGACTGGGATCAGTAACTCGAGTTTTAGCTGGTCGCCAAGCGTTTTTACACTCTGACTTTTGTACAATTTGAGCAAAAAGATAGAACGTTTTGTTACCTTTGGACAAGGCCAGGCTAGCTGTTGGCAATGTCAAAACAATATTTAAAATAGTTTCCTCTTTTCTTTTTCTTTTTTCCATTCAGAAATTGAGCATCTATGGTGACAGGGAGTATGTAAATGAAAAGAAACTAACTCCATATCCAGCATCCTCCCTGCTGATCATTACCTCCAAAGGGTCAGAGGAAGAGGCCGGGCCGCTCCCTTCCAAAGTCAACCTGAGCCAGTCTGACATCTAGAAGCCAAAGCCATAGCAGAGAAGGGATTTCTTCTTTAATGAATAACATTTGGTTGTTTTTTTTGATATATATTTTTTTTTTATCCTCTGGAAGACATTCTTGGGCAGGGTTTCTCGCGGTCTAAACAGGAGTAAATAATTGCAGAAGATTTTGTATAACTGATGTAAAGTCTGGTCTCCCTTGACTGCTTTTAAAATTGGAGTGATGAAACGGTATTTTTGTCTGTATATTGGTTTAATGAGGCATTAAAGTAATCGTAAAATAGGTTTTGGGTATTTTTTTTCAATTTTGATGTGTGAATTTGCCCTCTGTTGGTGTGCCTATTTTTCTTGAATAATGGTTAAATGAAATGCTTGTGATTTTAACCCAAACCCTTTTTGTCATATAGATTGTGCTAATACGGCATACTCTCTCTCTGTACGTTCTCATGTTTCTACTGCAATGATTTACTGATATTGGATTTTACAATAAAATTCTATGCTCTTAATCTCAATTAATAGTGACGGTACACTCAGTAGGTGTTTCCTGCTTCACTGTTGTCTTTTCTCATGATTGATTAAATACAATGGAGTTAAGTTATTGACATGGGTGTGACTTTTTTTCTGTCATTATTTACTGTAGTAACTAGGAGTCTCTCTGTAAACTCCTTTTCAACACAAGGATGTAGCTGTAGGATGGTGCAACAATTTTCCAGGGCAGAACTTAAGAACCCTTAAAAGTTAAATTATGATGCGTTGTTTCCTGTTACAATGCTGTGACGATCTTACTTAAATCTCCAATATTTCATCACAGTGGGGATCGTTCTTCCTTTTTTTTCTGCAGGACATTTAAGCTCCGGTGGCCATTTATTGTTAAAATTGTTTAAAAATGTGTTTTTTGTCTAGCTATGCAGCCAATTGAATAGCAATAGTTTTCTTGTGTGATGAAAGTGACAAGTGTTTTATCACTCGAATCTTCGTATACGGGTAATGAAATGTCTAAGGTATTGCATGTGCAGTAATGTATCAACAGACAGCTTGCTTCCCACCATGATTGGAAAAGGAATGTGTAATCTGTAAACACACAGCTACATTTTACCTGCTTACAGGTTTTCCCCGAGCTTGTTGAGTGTGACTATCCTCTAAACGTGATCACTTAAGTGTGTGGGTGTGGCTATAAGGTGACGTGTCAAAGAGGCAGCAATTTCCCAAAACAAAAAAGATTGTAGTATTTGCTGAATTAGCCTGCAATGCCCCCTTTCTCCTCACACTCGCTGTGCTATGTACAGTGTTTCTGTGTTGGTATACTCCCAAGCCTCCAGGTTTGCTGTGTGGTAATTTGATTTGCAGCAGAACTGCACAGACTTTGAACATCAAAGTCTGTTTACAGGTCTTGGGGAGTACTACTGCATATATGAAAAAAAAAAAAGTTGGTTCGTGCAAAGTGTGATAAACTGCCTCAAGTAATGTCTCTTGCATCAGTTGGGGCTGCAGGGTACAAGTTTGAAAATAAAACATAAAAAAATCTCGTGGGAGGGGAGATCCGGCTTAACCAGACCTCTGTAGCGGGTTGAGACTACATGAGCTGCTACAAGCATGACACACCTGAATCTCTGACCAAAATGCCAGAGTTGCATTGTGGGTAATATAGGTGCCAAGTTTAGCCAAGGAAGAAGAATGTGTGAACTAAAAATAAGACCTTTTTTTTTTTCAACTGCCCATCGTGTGTTTAACAATGCCATGAATTCTATTAACACAGTGATTTAGAACAATGCGACTGATAAACACAAACCTAGTACTCTTTAAAACAGTTAGATTAGGGCGGCTGTGGCGTAGTGGAGAGCAAGGTAGTTCTCCAATCAGAGGGTTGATGGTTCAATACCCGGCTTCAGCGGTCGATGTGTCCTTGGGCAAGACACTTAACCCCAAGTTGCTCCTGAAGGCTTGCCATCGGTGTGGACTGGATGATGAATGTTAGTTAGAGTCTGATGGTGGCACCTTGCATGGTAGCCTGTCATCAGTGTGTGAATGGGTGAATGATATGTAACATACTACTGACTGTAAGTCGCTTTGGATAAAAGCGTCTGCTAAATGACTGTAATGTAATGTAATGTAGTGGTTGACACTTAATGTCGAGCCCTGAAAAGGTGCAGGTATCCAAAGCGAGAGTCTATGGATTTAATAACTTAGGTTAAATGGTTTACATAGAACAAAGGGGGTTCTCATTTTTGTGTTTCTTTCTTAAGATGTCTTCAATATCTCTATTTTTCTCCGGAGCATGATCTCTGAACAAAACAAACACACTGGCGATTTTGGAAAGCTGACACTGTTACTTTTTGTTTGTTGAGTTCCGTGAAAGCAATGATTATCTCACTTGTGTGGAGTTGAATTTGATCAGCTCCCTCCTATTGGCCTTTATGCACAAAAGAGTTTATCTGGTCCTCTGGGATTGTCACAGCACATCTTTATAATGCACACCTGAGGCTGATACTAGGCCACTGGCGAAAAAAGAAACACTATTACAATAACCTCGCCTGGCCTTTCTCATCTTAACGCAGACTGGATGCACAACCAGAACTGTACAGTAGAGTACAGTAAAGGTCCACGTAGTATGAAGTTACCTAATGCATGCGTGTCGTTACATAAGCCAGCTTCTTTCTATTAGTTTGTTTTGTTTGTCAGTGTTGAGGCGAAAGTGACAATTGACCTCAGTTGACACAGAAACAGATGAAGTATATATATATATATATATATATATATATATATATATATATATATATATATATATATATATATATATATATATATACACGTATAGGAATACAAATAGGTGAATTGTTCACTTGCAAAGGCTAAACTTTATTAACACCCAACCAATATGTCATATCTTTATTTACAGTACACAAAGTGTTGTTGATAGATTTGTGTCGACAAACTGAGAACACAATGTTTCACTGCTGCAAAAGAGGTTTTGTCAGTTATGGTCACAAGATATCATTGACATGGAAACCAGGAGAGATCAAATATTGTTTTGATGAAACCTTAATCAGGTCATACACCTTCCTTTCAGACACAGAAATAGGTCATCACTTGTATCAAATTATCTTTTTTTAAACAAGTTGTACTAATGTATGTTTCTCAACTGTGATGTTAGAGTGGTTTCTTCTGTGGGTGCAAAATATTTCAAGATGACAAAAAAAGCAATCAATGTATACCATTTAAGACATTTTTATCTACATCCTCATCTAGAAAAGATGAGCGTTCTCCTCTCTCTCCGATAGGACACCCAAACACCCCTGTGGGGAGGAGTCACAGCCTTTGGGCTCTTTGGTATTTGCTGAAACAATAAAGGACCTGTCGTTTCATCTGAGAGAGGGAGGGAGAGAGAACAAAAAAAAAAGGCAAATTTAAGCCAGAGCTGCTTCCCTGAAGTCATTTTGAGAAACAGCATCACACATCTCGCCTCAAGGCAGTGGCTCAGCACTTTATATTAAAATAATAAATCTGCTTAGGGCATGGGAACAACACAGTTTAAAATGCTGAAACTTTTGCTTTTATTGACCTTCACAGAGGTAAGAGATGATAATTTTTCTCATATTGTACACTGATTTTCTGAAAGTATTTAACAAATAACAGTTTTAATGTCCTCTGTGCAGGTAGTTTGCATGTTTTCCTATCTTTGATACAGTGTATACTTTATACATCCAGATGAATAATAGCGGACGTTAGAAACATATGAACACAGGCTCTTTTGAGTGTGACTGCTTTCAACAAGTGTGTGCGGCATGCCCAACCTTAGCTCAATAGACAAATTCATTCAGACCTGAAAGAAATACCTGCGCTGACCACTCCTGAAATCTGTGTTGAGTGAAGGTAATGTGCAGCCGGCTGCCTCTCATGCGCCGAGAATATGATACAGGCATTACATCCTGAGGCATAATAAGCCTCAGGGTATAATGTGAAATACCAATAGCCTGCTACCCTTGGAATGATGTCCTTGTCTTGAAAGTACTGCATTTCCTGTCGTTTATCATTATCATTACCTTGTTTCATTCATTTACCTGCCATGTTTTTGTCATTTTCAGATCTGTGCTGCTCAAAATGGTAAATTATCTTCTTTTATATTTGCCTTACTTTATGATGATCCCAAACACAAATAACGTACAGTATCCATTCATTTGAAATGCAAATTACCTTGAAAAGTCCCCCGAAAAGGTTAAGGTTTTATAAATAAAGATCAATCACGACACCTTTTCTGAAACAACCGAAATATGCATATTTACTTAGCACCTGGCTGTTTTCTACCCAGAATAGGAATTTCTTTTTGAATGTATCCCATCATTGTTTTCCTCTCCATCTCCCCCAGGCATCACTCTGTCAGTGTTTACGGTCACATCTAAGAGTATAACCGTGCAGTGGAGCAGCTACTCTGACGCCAGCTCCTACAAGATCACAGCAACACCCAAGAACTCCCCGGGACGATCCGTCTTCACTCAGTTCAGTGGCAACTCCGTGATGGGCTCAGTCATCTCCCTGTCACCGAACACGGTGTACACCATGCAGCTAGAAGCCATGGACAATGCTCTCAATGTCCTCAGCAGTGCAAAGACAGAGGAGACAACAGGTCAGTAACAACAGCAAGGAGAGGGAAAGGGAAAAAAATGAGTCCTGGAGGTGATTCAGATACGGTACTGTCCATAAAGACATAAGATAAGATAAGATAATATTTTATTAGTCCCGCAGCGGGGAAATTTGCAGGCTTACAGCAGCCTATAAATACATATCATGTATTTCTACAGTTTAGGGAAAAGTCCTTAGATTCTTTACTCAAGTAAAATAATACAACAAAGTAATTGGATTATTATTAGTGAAGCATCAACATGCTTCAGCTATACACTGTATAGAGAGGTGTCTAAAGCAATACATCATTGTTTTTAAGCTTAAACGATAAGTTGATCGAGAGAAAACTATTTATAATCATTATAACTGAATATCTTTGGATTTTGGACTGTCGGCTCTGGGAAGCTGGATTGGATGTTTTTCACTATTTTTAGAAGTTAAATTAGCAATTAAGCGTTTTGGCTGCAGCCCTAATTTATAAAGTCTTCTCATGTTTTGCATATAAAATCCTAAAACCGTGGCCATAGCTTTCAAATAAATTTAGTGGCGTAAAAAGTACACCATCTTTCTTAAATGTGGTGGAGTAGAAGCATAAAGTGGGGTAGGAACTCAAGAAAAGTACAAATACTTTTTTAAACGTTTTATTCTATAATCTATCTAACTCCTGTCATTTGTTCTCCAGCTCCTGAAATCCCCAGCATTCAACAGGTCTACTCCAAACACAGCGACAGCATCACTGTGGAGTTCACAGAGGTTTCCGGGGCAACAAGCTACATCCTTAGGGCTCAGTCCAAGACTGGTGATTTCTTCTCGGAGACCATGGTGAGCAGCTCCCCAGGCACTGTCGTGGAGCTCCAGCCCTACACGGACTACAAGCTGAGTGTCATGTCCATCAACTCTGGGGGGAGGAGCCAGCCCTCGTACCCCATCGAGGCCAGGACAGGTACGGACCAACTGTCTCATACAGAGTCCTTAAAAATACTCCATCGTGTGGCAGGAGCATTTCAAAAAGTGATCGAAGATTGAAAAGCTGATCACTTAACACAGACACACAGTTTTGATTTTCACTAACTATAAGACTAATAATATTATTACTATTAATCCGTAAAATTTAGTAATATTTACCTTTTTTCTCTCACTTTCACATGTCCAGAGACTGCACATTAGAAGCAGATTACTTAAGATGGTAATCGGTGTATGAAGAGTGAAACGCAGCCTTTCTGTTGTTTCTGAAGGACAATAGATTGTTGGCTCACTCCGCCGGCCATAACAGCGTGTCATTTCACCGTCCATTGTCACAGAGTCCTTACTCTTTATGGCCAACGCAGGAGGATGGAAACTGTATCCATCCTTTTGCACTATACTATTCTCATAATATGAAAAGTGAAACCATGAGAACTGGGTTGTCTCCCTTCCCATCAGGAGTAATAGAACATATTCACAGAGATATTGTTTCCATATCGCACTTCTTACACAAAAGAATGTCAAGAGAGTAGAAGTAAGAAATCTGTGTTTGTCATGTCATTTCTTTTTTCTGATTTTCGTCTACCTGAACCTGTCTGTAGTGGTAATGGCGCCCAAGTTGAACACCACATCTCCTGACAACAGCACCATCCTGGTGACTTGGCCCCCGGTGAAGAAAGCCGTCCTCTACATGCTCTGCATCATCCGGGAGGGCTCCAACTCCCGCGTCAAACTGAACACCACTGACACCATGGTGACCTTTGATGGCCTTGAAGCAGGGACCACCTACTGCATCAAGGGCACAGCCTGGGACTCTAAGGGGCGAGCTGGAGACGACCTCACTGTCTGCCAGATCACACGTAAGCATGATAAGACGAAGGAGCTGAATGCAGCAGATGGTGTAACTCAACTCTCTCTGGTTTTACTTTACAGGTCCTCCAAGCCCAGATGTGACCTACGTCCAGGTGACTCAGGGTCGGTCTCTTGGGATCGCTGTGTACTGGGTGTTAGTGCAGGGAGCAGAGAACTACATGGCCTGGACCACTACTGGCCAAAACTGTACTGCAACAGCTAATAGTTACTGTTCTATTATACCTGTGGAGTGTGGCCAGAACCACTCAGTCGCTGTCGTAGCCTTCAACAGTGCCGGCCCCAGCAACCCCTCGCAACCAGCAGACTACATCACATGTGGGTATATCAAACAAACACACAGCCATAGCCACATACAATACAACATACTTGTATGCAATTGATACATCAGACCCCAAATCCTACATCTTTTAATTGTAGTTTTACATTTTGGGAAATATACTTATTAGCTTTCTTTTTTTCTTTTTCTTTTTTTTAATTATTGGTGAAGCAGTGTGACAAAATGGCAGTCACGCTGACGTAGGTTATGAAATGATAAGAGTCTGGGAGTTATATTACAATTAGATTGGGTTAAGTAGAGTGTTTGTGGGAGTGTGTTTATGCATGTTTGTATAAGAGGCAACAGTATATGTTGGAGTAGTCTATGAGATGTGTGGCAGAAAGACAACAGATGCAGTTGAACTGATACAGTAGAAAATAAATAAATATATGCTTCAACAGCAATATCATAATAATAATAAAAACAATTGGCAGACCTTAGTTTTGGCCTTATTGGCTTTCTTGCTAACAGTTAGAAAAAAACATCATTACGATTGGTATCAATCCCAAAATGTCAGACTATTCCTTTCACAAGTGTTGTCCATTCTCATTTGTTTTTGTCTTATTTGTTTTTGTGATAGATCCGTGTCCCCCAGAGAACATCTGGGTGGAGGAACCTGTAGCAGGCAACTGCTCGGTGGTGTGGGACGATGTGCCACTGGTGGAGCACTACGTGGCTTTCATAAAGAGGGATGACGGGACTGAGAAGTCGTGTAACACCACTGGAACCAGATGCCCGTTTTCCTGCATGTGTGGCTACACCTACCTCACCACCGTCTTCCCCTACAACCAGGCCGGCTCCAGCCCTTACGCACAAGTCCGCAACTACACCACCAGTAGGGGCCAGAAGCACCCACATGTAGCACCACCACATATACATGCTCATGATATCAAATCAAAAGGACCATACTAGTGGTTTTGTGCTTTTTACAACCAATAATCTTCCAAAGTATGCCATTGCCTTATTTATTATCAGCAACTTTCACATAAAAAATGTAACCTGTGGCTGCTCAACAGCAACCCTTTAATATAAGAAACGTCTAAATCCATATTATCCTTTGCCGTGTCCTATCTTTTGTGGTTTGGCTTCTGGATTCGATTTTTTATCATCATAGCCCATGATCGCAAGGCTTCTTGTCAGCTCACTCTAAAATCTCAAATGATGGAGATTCCCTAAACTGTCCACCATGGCATTGTTAGAAAAAGATCAGATGTAAATCATTCATGGCTTCATTCCATTTAGGTCTGGCCCTTTTCTCACAATACCAAATCCTCAGTATAAAAGGAATACTTCTACATGATATATTCTTAAGAGTTGACTCCGGTATTTGATTATTTGTTAGCCGTGGAGGCTCGCGATAAATGTTATCTTTAAGAAGTAAAGGTTGCCCAAAGTATTCCTTTAAGCACACTAGCATGTGTTTCTCGACCACACACCTAAGTTTCAAGTACATGCAAGTTGACATGAAGTGAAAACAATGGCTGCGTGGAAGGTGGAAAATAATTATGAAACATGTCAAAATCATCAGTATGGTTCTTTGCACAGTGCTGAATAATATTCTCACCTGTTTTTTGCATTTCTCTTCCCTGCCTATACCCCAGTCCCTTGTTGCCCACAGGATGTTAGCATAAAGCTAGTTTCTACAGAGACGCTGGAGATCATGTGGCCCTCGGTCAAAGGGGCCGAGCTCTACGAGACGACGGCGGCACAGACTAACGATGTCATCCACTGTAACGACACAGCACCAGTGTGCGCGCTGTCAGATTTGAGGTGCAACACGGCCTATTCTGTGACTGTCACACCTTGCAGCGAGTTACGAGGTTGCAACCGCACCTGTGCACCACGCACACATGAGACAGGTATCAGTGTAGCTATTTAGAGTGACATCTCACCCCAGAAATACACACTTATCCACAAACACACCAGAAAGGGAAGGCCGGGAATTCATTGAGATGGCCTGATAAACCTAAAAGAATTTAGACATAACACAGTACTGCTATTTTAATATTTTGGAAAATACACCATTTTTGTGTCTACTCAATAAATATTAAGTGACGTCTAGCAGCCTGATTAGATTAGCCTAGCTTACCACAAAAACTGGAAACGGGGGGGAAACAGCTAGCCTGCCTCTGTCCAAAACTACCAGCACTTATGTGTTGTTTTTAAAAGATAAGCACAATTCAAATATAAATTTGTTCATCAATGAGCTTTAGAGGTGTTGGTATGTGTACTCTGTGCCTTTGTACAGAGCCAGGCTAGCTGTTTCCCTCTGTTTCAAGTCATTGTGCTAAGCAAAGCTAAGCCACCCAGCTGATCAGGTAGCTTCAAATTTCTACTTACAGAAATGAGAGTGGTATCACTCTTCTCATGTAACTCTTGTGAAGAAAGTGAATCGTGATATTTACCATTTAAAGTCATTTTTCACTGTTGTATTAACATGTGTGTTTTTTGTTTATGACGACAGCCCCGTGCGCTCCAGAGATTCTGAATGTGACGCAGACCAACAACTCCACATTCACAGTCCTTTTCACGACCCCCAACAACCCCAAAACAAATTACACCATCACAGCTGTCGGACGCTATGGCACCCAAAGCTGCCAGTCAAGAAACAACTCCTGTGAGCTCACACAGCTGCCCTGTGGTTCAACCTATGAGGTCATGGCAGTGGCCACCACAACTGTGGGGAGAAGTCTACCTGGATTCAGTAAAACTTTGGAAACAGGTATGACGGTATGATTGGTTTTCGCTAGAATTGAATGGCAAGTCAAATCAATTTTATTTATGCAGCCCTAAACCACAAGTTTGTCCCAGGGGGCCATGTGCTAAAGTCAAAGTGGCTGTGAAACTTTTTGATTGTGATGATTATCCCTTTTTTACTATCCCAGCTGAAACATTTTTGGTCCATTAAAGTTTTCTTACAAATAAAAACACTCCCACTAGTTAAAAGTATGAGAACATGCAGTAGGCAGCTAAAAACAGGACAGTAAAATGCTGATCCCTCTGGTAATAATAGACTTCTCGTAAGAATAATATGAGCTTAAATAGGTTATTTTCAAACATTTTTATCTATGAATAATTAATATATGAATAAATGGATGATAAAGTATCATGAAACATCAGTCAAAATATTCTCATTACATTCAGTTCATGTCGATTATTGTTCTGTGATTCCCTCCCCAAGGTCCCTGCTGCCCCATGTATGTCAATGTGACCCAGGTGACCCAGGCTATGACCAACGTGACCTGGTCACCTAGCAGCGGAGCTCGCTCCTACATCACCGCCCTGACGTCCTCACGCGGACATGCTAAATGCCACACCCTGGACAACCACTGCCTGATGGGATGCATCACCTGTGGCACCAACTACAGCGTCAACCTGGAGGCCTTCAGCAGCACGGGACACAAGTCGGAGTGCAAATATCGCGGATTCTCATCCAGTAAGGGCAAACACACACATGTACACACACAGAAAAATGAACACAGATGAAATGTGCACCGGTTTGAGATTGTGGTGTGAGGGGTTAATGTTCAGGTGGAAGATTGCATTGGGTCAGTGGTAATAAAGTTTATAGAGAACACATCCAAAGCAACCAGTACGGTCCTTGACATGAACATCACCACAAACGCAACTTCTCAACACTCATTCTTGTAGGTGCCTGTTGTCCAACAAACGTCAAGCTGTACCGCAGGGACAACAACTCCCTCAGGGTGTACTGGCGATCTTTGGGCGTTCAGATGCAGAACCACACGGTCGAGCTGAACGGGACGGCAGCCGACTACACGTGCATCGCTGCCGCCGGCAGCAAGTACTGTGACATCCAGGAGGCGACGTGTGGAGACGTGTACACAGTAGTGGTGGCACCAGTGGGACAGAATGGGATCAAAGTCAACTTCTGTCAACCCAGGAGATACTCAGGTGAGTCATAGAGTGGATGAGTAGAGTGTGTGTAAAACATTTGTTTTTATAAGCTGTGTATGTTTGTAGTAACAAGATGCATTAATGTATTTATCTTTGTTTTATTCTCAGTTCTCTGCCCTTGAAGTAATGCTGGTATGTGTAAGTATCCTCTAAACTGTAAACTTTACATTGTTTAATACACACCTATTTGCTTCTTGCTAAGGGTTAGACGATAAGCTTGATAACACCCAGACACAAGAGTGGTACGGATATTCTCATGTATCTCTCGGCAAGAAGTTATATAAGCGCAATCACCAAAACTATTCTTTTAAAAGTGATCTCCAGCAGAAGACAGACTGTGGATTGATTGCGGTAAGTTTATAAGTACTCAACTCCTACCAGATAAGAACACAGTCTTTAAACCACTTGGACTTGCGTAACAACACGAGACAAACAACGTGCTTTCCTTGATATTACAGTTGTGTAAGAAATTGATGGAAGCTGCTTTCACAGGTTGCTTCCATTGTGCTACTTCACAGCTTGAGGGGTACCTTGTGACAGCATCACATCAGCCATAAATTGACTGTGCCTACAGTACTCTGGCACAACAATAGGCGTGTTTGAGTAGTGCATATAATATAGAAAAGCACGGATTAGGCTGATCTCTGTCTGTCTTTACCTCTGGGACATCTGGGATATGTGTGCGTCTACAAAGCATGGGAGGAAGAATGAGATGAATATGACTCTGGGAAAGCTGAGAGCTGCTGCAGAAACGTGACAAGTGCGTTTTATTGTTTCTGTGATGATGGAGAAGATGATGGATATTCAATAGCCCCTGAGTCATTATGACAAGGCTGTATTCTGCTTTTTGCAGATATAGTTCCACTATGAATTCATCTTATTGAGTGTGATGATTCAGTACTGAAGCTATGATGAGATATTTGTATTTTTTCCACCATATTCAGGTTGATAATTCCTCTCTTTCTCATCTTTCTTGTCCAACAGTGAACACCCCCTAACCCCCATTACCACCACCCCCCCAACATGGACAGAAGACTGGGTTTACACCAACGACAACTGTAAAGAATCAACTTACCCAAAATAAATATATCACCCTTGTTAGAGGTGATATTTTTGTTTTGTTGTTACTTCTGTTTGCAAGAAAAGCTGTATAGAGTCTGACAGACTGTTTCCGCTGAATAAATATGAAAAAAATAAAGTTGAAAAACTGAACTACTTCAATAAAATATATAAAAGAGGGCTTTCAAATAAATAACTGTGGGCATGTATCAAATGATTTTGAATAATATTCTCCATATTGTTACTTTTTATAATAGGCTGCATGTTTTTTTATCTTCTGCTCTGCTGTGCCTCATGTTTAATCAATGCAGTTGCCCTTTCATAATGATGTAACCTCAGCATGTAATGACATTTAGTAAAGTTTAAAAAAAAGCA
This sequence comes from Anoplopoma fimbria, assembly GCF_027596085.1. Lineage (NCBI taxonomy): Eukaryota > Metazoa > Chordata > Actinopteri > Perciformes > Anoplopomatidae > Anoplopoma > Anoplopoma fimbria. The sequence continues at coordinate 25,116,351 of NC_072451.1, read as the reverse complement.
GAAACAGAAACGTTACAGTGAACCCTTCTACATGAATGTATCATGGCAAAAGTAATTCAAAGACAAACTAAATTCTAAATAAGATCTTAGGACTCCTCAAGTAGAAGACCTCCACACGGCGACCGTATGACATGTCCAAATAAGATGGTCAGTTGGAAGTGGGGCAGCAGGTGTCCATCTATTTAGCCTGAAGTCATGACGAGTCCTGTGGATGATACGTCTGATCGGATTGCTGGAGATAGATTCAGTCTTGCCTCTGCTTTCATTGGATTTGTTTTCTCGCTGTTGACGGACGATAACAATAAAGCTCATCACTTTTTGAATCACAACAACGTGTGCTGTCAATCATCTTGTTTGGGTTTTTCTTTAAGAAGTAGAGGATCAGGTGGTTGGACACGTGAGCTACATTCAGTCCCCAACAAATAATCCAGAAACAAAACCATCAGAGAAACTTCCTGAAATAGGTTTTACTCATTCAAGAGACCTGTTGTGATTTTCACTGACCTTAAACTGACCGAAGTGACTCTGCTTGAGCTTATTGCATATATATTCTACATGAGGGTTGGGCTAGTAATGACGATAATGACCAATCTATATACAAAAGATAAAATCTTAACAGGCTGCTAATTGTTGAATTGTATAAATTATCAATGAGTGATTTGTTTGCTTGAATCACATTCATAGTCTTGACATTCAGTTGCGCGTTGCAATACAAACATAGAATTGAACGGAGTATGTCCAACCCTTCTTCTTTAACAGATGTGCTTTTATGTCAGGTTTACTCTCAAAAGAACGAGGCAGAACAGAATTGCACTTTTTGGAGTATAAAACCTTGTCATCTGGGCAGAAGGCAACCTGATGGCATTGCAGTACCCTGTCAGTTTATACTTTGAACATTTGTACATTTGTTTTGAGACGTTGCCGTGGGTTGAATTTTTTTGTCTGCTGGTTGGGTAGACCTATTTTGCATGAAAATACATGAATACTATTAAATAACATTAAAGAGTAAAATAAAGGGTTTTTCAGCATGCTCATATTCAGATACAGTATTGACAAAGCACTGCATGCAAACTGACATAAACTTATAGTATGTTTTAAACATTGTTAAAATGATCTTGATTAAAGATAAAACCATCCTTTATGTGTTTTGTAGTCTCTAGTACAAACAGAGTACAATACAACTGTGCCTTGATTCAAACAACCTTAATTAAAGAGTAGAGAGAATCTGGATTACAGATTGTCCTCGTCAAACCAATGTACACTTTATCCTTTCTATCTCAGCAAGGTTATGCTGCTGCTATTTTCTTCACAAAATGTTGTTGCAAGTTTTTCTGATTTTAGGGAAATGCTAATTTGGTTGATTCTCCAGTTAGTATTATTTATAAACTATACAATATCCAGTCCTATATAGCTTTATTTAATTCTAGCATTCAGTATATTTCCCACTAAAACAAGCAGGGTGGCCAGAAATCCCAAAGGTGGACTTTACTACAAAACGTGTGTTCAAGAATGTTTGGTTCCCGTATATGGCAGACAAAAGCTACTCAACACTGGATACATTTCACCCAGATAATTTGCATTCTCAAACTGGGAGATGTTGCGCTGAAGACAAGCAGCCGGGAAGAGCTCTGAGAGGGGACAGAGATTTAGACCCAACTGCTCTCTTTGTCACAAACTGCAACACACAGAAATATATCACATTCATTAACGTATTTACATAACAGCCTCAGCCGAATACAATGAGCTAAAAGTTGTTATAGTGCACATATTATGAACAGGAAAGCCATCTAGTCATTTTAAGTGGTGATAATGGTATGGGTCCATTATTGTTTGTAATTTTAATATTCTGGGGCACAAAATGATCTTTATAAACCAGTCATATCTATTCCTCATATTGATTGAAGAAAAATCGAAAAAACAAAAAACAAAATGTGTTTTAGAAGCTGGGTATATACATATATATACCAAACTAGTTATAAATATCACTTATTATGCAAAAAATGTATAATGACCGAACATTTCAAAGAACAATGACATCAATCCAGGGAGGATGCAGCAGGGGGACTTGGTTCAATCCCCTCTTCAGTCACTCAGTATGTCAAACAAATCAGATCATATCATTTTACAGCAGGCAAATCCTGTTCCATATACTAGTTAGCTTTATTAAAGAAAATAGATATTTAGACACAAATCCCTTCTTATGTCAAATGTTAAAGTTGATGTTTTCCCGTTCAAAGCTGGAGCTGATTTGCAAATTTCCCCGCTGCGGGACTAATAAAGGATTATCTTATCTTATCTTATCCAGATCCATGTAATCGGAATAAAATATTCCAGGAAAACATGGTGTAAGTGCAGTTTTAGCGTAAATGGGTGGGGAATTCCAAGCGCCCCCGCCTCCGCCCTCACAGGCCTCATACTATATTTCCTTCTCATGATGACAGAGAGGCCACAGGCATCTACCTGTCCTCATTTAGGACGTCCTGATTGGTTCCCATTTAGTTGATCTACAGCACTAACCCTGTTAAAATTCCAGTTGAGCTGCAGCGTAAAGAACCGACATATGGATGTAACGCACTGAAACCCTGACAATTACAATGGATAAGAAGTGGATGCTTTATTCATCAGTCATCCTTTTGTCTGTCATACAGGTAATAATACTATTTTAAATTCAGTTTTTTATTTCGTCACTTTTTTTAAACATATTTTGTTATTGTAATTAATATGTTTTGTCTTTTTTTAGACTCAACATGTTTTGGCAACAGGTGAGTGTTCTGCTGCTGCTACACTGACACTGATTTTCTAGATGCTAACAATTATAATTACATTTTTTGATATGGCAAGATAGATAAACAGCACAGATAAGCTTTATATCTTTATGGTTAATCTTTACTTGTCTATATTGTATATAACATTGTATTTTCTTAACTGTGGCCTAAAAATATTAACCGAAAAATGGGGTTGTGATCAAAACTGTCTTAGAAATTAATACAAAAATTAAAATGCACCGTTATCCACTAAGGATATGGGCCCTACTTTTAATGACAGATATTAACAAAACTGACAAATTAAAGAAAAAACGATAGCAAAGACAGATTGTTCTTGCTATTTATGAAAGCCAGTTAAAGAAGCCCTCCAGGTGACGTGTATCTTGATAAGTAGGAGAAACTCATTGGTGTTGATTGATTCCCCTCGAAAATACAGACACACTAAAGGCTTACGGTGAAATATAGATATTTTGAGCACAGAAAAAAAGCTTTTGAAAGCACATTCATTCAATTTTGAAAAGCAATAATATCACCCAAGAATAACATCATATTTTTAAAATGAATAACATGATGACAAATAATTTTACATTAATTTTATATTAGTCTGGCATTTTTCCACTTCCAACAAAAACACAATAAAATAATTAAACAAAAAATCTGACTAAATGCTGAATATTATTATTATTTTTTTACCCTTTTAATCTCAAAAGGTACTAAAATTATATTTCCAGATAGGATCAATTCTTCCTTTCTCTTCTTTCAGGATGTAATTTTGTGTCATTGACTTCTCCTTCTGCATCAACACTGAATGTGATATGGAGCAGCTACCCTGGAGCTTCAGTTTACTTACTGGACTTGAGAGTTGTAAACTCCACCAGCATCGCCCCCTTGGTGGTGATGCAGACTGCACCCAGCACACAGAGGCTGATTCAGGGATTAAGACCCGGAAGTGTCTATAAAGTCACACTGAAGGTCTTTGAGTTTTACACTGTCGTGTGCACAAACGTTGAAGTAGCCACAACAGGTAATGACATTTTTTTTAAAGTTGCCACTTAAATAAAACCAAGCAGAAGAATCTCTCTGTTGAATGACGTTTAATCCTTTATCTTACATTCCCACAGTGCCTGCCACATCTCAGATCACCTTTTCCAAAGCTATTTCCAGCACATCTATAAGGTTTGAGTGGTCCAGTGTGTCGGGAGCGGACAGCTATACCTTGTTTGTGGAGGAGTTGTTTAGTTCTACTGCAAAAATCTACAATCAGACCTTCAAAACTCTGGGTGGACAAGTGGACGGCCTAACTCCTTCTAAAACGTACAACTGCTACGTTTACTCATCAAACAGTGCTGGAAGAGGTGCCAAAAGTAGTACGAGGACAATCACACTGTGTAAGTGCACATGAGATGCTCTTTTTGCTGATTTATGGAAAGCAGAATTAAAAGATTGATACTCAGAAAACAACTTAACAGCAATTTATGTGTGAGCCAATCCCTTACACTTAAGGATATGTGAAAACATGAATGGGGATATGCAAATACATTCGATTAACACCTGTATTTTTCTTGGAAGTGGTGCAGCCACCAACCGGTGTGACTCTTGTATCGACGGGAAAGACCACAGCCAGAGTGACGTGGAACTCTGTAAATAAAGTCCTGCTTTATCAAGTGGTCGTGCGCGACAATGACAACCCCAGCAACGCCCCGGTGGTCAGAAACACATCAACCACATCTGTGGACATCAGCAATCTGGAGCCCTGCTCCACCTACACAGTGGGAGTATCATCCGTCAATGTCTTCTTAGTTCCGGGGGAGGCCTCTGATGTTAACTACATTACCGCTAGTGAGTATTTTAACAGTATAATTCATTTGTCAGAAAAGATACACTCTCTAGTTTTGTGTTGTGTTGATATTGGCGTTACTTCCTCGGTGTTTGGGGTCCCACAGACACTGCTGCATGTGTGCAATCAATAGTCATAACTTTATAGAAAAGTACTGAAGCAATAGTTACGCTCTTACCACAATCTGAGCTTGCACATTTTATGGAGTTGACAAAATATGGAAATCCCCATAAAGTATTGTCAATACACACATTTCCTGTGTTCTTTGGCCTATGCGAGATCGAATACATAGTCATTTTGTTGGCCTTAAAAGTCAGTCACATAGGGATGTTACTTATGTTTAGGTTCAATCAGATGCCAGAAGGGTCCGATTCCCAGCTGGACCTCTTATGTAAAACAAAAATAAATAAAAAACGAATTTGGAATTTGGGGTAATGTTGCCTAAAACATACAAAGAATACAAAAAATGTTGTACTTAACAGCTGAGGTCTATATTGTAGCATTTTCTGATGCTGACATATTCAACATTTTAAAATGATGCTTGTGAGAAATTCTCATAACAAAATTCATGAAGAATCAAGCTGATTAACCAATGCTAAGGTTGTTTTTTGAGCTGCTTAAGAGGGCCCAGAGCCTGCTGGACCAACCATAACATGAGGACTAGGCCGAAGAAGAATTCTGAACATCTGTCTCATCTGTTCACACATCTTTCTTCAGCTATTAACCCGGTGCCGACCATCTCTGTGGACTACAGCTGCTCCAGCGGCTTGGTGACAGTAACTTGGGATTTGGTATTCGGGGCCAACTTGTACAGGGCCACGGCCGTCGATAGCACCGGAGCCTCCCTCAACTGTACATCGGCCTCCACCAGCTGCCACATCATTATGCTCAAATGTGGAGAGAAGTACCTGGTCAGTGTGACAGCCATCTCTGACGACTGTGAGAGCACCTCCAACACCACCTCCTTGTTTGAGACAGGTAAGTGGAGCACCTGTAGGGAACTATAAAACATGGCGTTTATTTGTCATTGTCACACCTCTCCCCATGCCTCATCACCTCTCTGTATGTGTTTCCCACATGTATGCGCACACCTACTCATTTTACATGTTATTGTCACATACACTGACACATCTGGAAGGCTCTTTATCACAAACAGTCCCCATAAGTCTGTCCTGTGGGACGCTGTTTAGTTTTCTCCCATGGTGTGTCCTCTGGTCTTTTCTCATGCTGAGCGGTGAAACACGCCCTCTCTTTAGCCACCGAGACCTGACATCCAACACCAGTCAGTCTAAAGCTCTAAACAGCCTATTGAAGTCAGGGAGTTATCTCAAAGGTCAGCTATAGCTTCAGTCTGGGAAGTGAAAATGTAAAGGACACACAAACACACATACAGTCCCCCAGGGAAATGATCGAATGTCCAGCACAAACCTGTGTTTCCTCCAGTGAAGTGTTGAATGCTACAAAGAGGTTAATTACAAAAGACTGGAGTCAAATCTCAGGATCTTTTTGAGGGCTTTCAAACAGTGGAAGGTGAATTGCTGAGCATGTGAGCCTGCTGTAAATACCTACTTTTAAACAAATGCAGGGCATCACAATATAAACTATTGTTTATTCAGCCAGATATGAGATATATTCCACACTTTTATAACCTCCACATTAACTGTTTGTTTTTTTTAAATGTCAAATTGCATTCCCCCAGTCCCCTGTGCTCCGGCTAATCCTCAGACCATTCACGATTGCTCCAGCAATGTGATCGTCTATAGCTGGCAGGCCACCAACAACACCCTCTACTATGTGGCAACGGCTGTGGACAAAAATGGCGTGGTGACCGAGTGCAGGACGGCAGACACCACGTGTTTCTTCACTAATACGGGCTGTGGTCAGTACTACAAGTACAATGTGTACGCTGTCAGCTCTGATTGCAACACCGACGTCAGCACACCTGAGTTTATCCGGACCTGTAAGTATGACTTGATATGTTTGTTTTATATATATTTAATACTTTTCTTATTGTCAACAATTCCCATGAAAATATTTTTCGTTATCATCCAAAAACTATTAAGAATACATTAATGAGCCACACTCCTTTATTATGATGAAAATGGGCCCTCTAGTTTATTTTAGTCCCCCATACATGCCCTGCCTACTAAATTTAATAGAGCACCTAGTGTGTATTACTCCGCAGCTGAAAATAGTCCCCAACAAACGCACCTTTCTTCCGATTTTATGTAATAAAATTTAGTAAAAGTTTTGTTGAAAAGGTAGTACTGCTAGACACAAAATATCTGATATTTGACTTTAACTACAATAACTATAATAACTAAATATAATGAGGCCAATAACTAGATATACTGCAGTATTTGCATGCTCATTCTCAAATAGCACCTTAGTTTTTAACATTTACATTGAATTAATGTCAAAAGAAGAGAGAGTAAATAAATCATTATTTATGTCACTCCTTTCCTCCAGCTCCATGTCTACCAACAACCGTAAAGACAGGAGCCGGTTGTCAGGCTGACATGTTGCTCACAACCTGGGATTCTGCTGCTGGAGCACTTTCCTACACGGTGGAGGCACAGGGGAACACTGGAGAAACCTACAACTGCACCTCCTCCTCCAACAGCTGTGCGGTGACCGGGGTGCCGTGTGGTGAACACCTCAGTGTGTTTATCACCGCCTCCAATGACAACTGCTCCACTCACAGGGTGTTGGGAGATGTTGCTCAGACTGGTATGTATTGGGAACTCTGTTAGACACTTATTAATCTCATTGATGTTCGGTTATTCTGACTTTTTTTATGAGATATTTGCCTTAACCACAAACTTTCCCCTCCAGTTCCCTGTGCTCCTAACCAATTCTCCGCATCAGTGGACTGCAGCCAAGACTCTGTAAAAGCTACCTGGACGCCGAGCATTGGTGCTATATTCTACATTGCCATTGCTGAGGACCAGAATGGGAATTTGCACAGTTGCAATTCAATGGGCACAAACTGCTTGATTGAAGGCCTGAGATGCGGACAGAATTACACTGCCAGCGTTATCGGCTCAAATCTAGAGTGCAACAGCAGCGCCAGCGAGGAGGTCCCCTTTATGACAGGTAGATCAGAGGGTTCGATCACTCTGGTTATTCATGTCTTACTAGTTTTTACAAACATATATTCAAAACTGATCCAAAGTCGAATGCACTGTGCATCTAATTGACTAAATCCTCTGCCTCTCCACCAGCTCCTTGTCCTCCAACCAACATTGAGGCATTCAGAGACTGTGACGCCAACCATGCTCTAATAGTCTGGCAGAACAATCAGCTCCCAGGCCTCTACACTGCAACCCTGGAGGATCCAAGCGGAGTTCAGCTCAACTGCACCAGCAACATGGTCAACAACTGCAAAATCACCTCTCTGCCCTGTGGAAAGAGATACAACGTCACTGTCGCCTACAGCGATGGAACCTGTCAGTCCACCTCGTCACCTATCAACATGAACTCAGGTAGTAAAGTGAGAGGGGCGAAGTGTTTCTGTCTGGAAGAAAAAATGAATATTACAAATAACTTATGTCGCCTCTCCTTTTAGTGCCATGCGGTCCTGAGGATGTGAGTGCCAGTGTGGCCTGCGTTACCGGCGAGCTGACGGTCACCTGGAACATCTCAGTTCCTGCAGAGAACTACACCACATTCCTATCTAGAGGAATTGGTCAGCCTCTGTACTGTAACTCTACAGAGACACAGTGCACCATGGGAGGTTTGCTGTGTGGAAGCTCCTACAGGGTGATCGTCTTCTCTGTCACCGGGTCGTGCTTCAGTCTGCCCAGCACGGAGGTCACAGTGCAAACATGTGAGAAAGGCTGCTTTAACTTCTTTAAGGTTGTAGACCAAGCAGTCTGAAATGTTCTCATTCATCTTTATTTCCCTTCCAGTGCCGTGTCCTCCTACCAACGTCACGGCCGTGCACACATGCGCTCCGGATCCTGTTCCTGTGTCATGGGTGGCCAGTGACAGCGCCAAACGCTACACTGCTGTCGCTGTGAGCGGCGGAGGTCACAGGTCAGAGTGCACGACCAATAAGACTTCCTGCAGCCTTCCTTGGCTCCAGTGTGGAGAGGTTTACACCATTGGTGTGTCAGGAGCTGATGACAACTGTACAGGTCAACTGAGTGACACCGTCTCTTTGAACACAGGTAACGCAACGCTGACCACCAGCAAGACTGGAATGAAAGTGTCATTCCTAAAGACTTATAAATAAGGTTTGATTTGTTTCCCTCTCCAGAGCCTTGTCCTCCCTCTAATGTATCCAGCTGGCTGATGTGTAGCGCTGCCACTGCTCAGGTGTACTGGCCCCCCAGTGCAAACGCAGTGAGCTATGCAGTGAAAGCCACCAGCAACGGACAGACCCTCACCTGCAGCAGCTTCAGCCCCAACTGCACGCTGAGTAACCTGGTCTGCGGCCAAGCGTACGACATCCTTGTGACTGCCACTGACGGCACCTGTGTCAGCAACGTCAGTGCCCCCCTCAGACAAGACCAAGGTACTGAGAGAGAGGTCTGGTTATTAGCCAAAAGATAAATAGATCACGAAGGTAATTATTCAAGCTGCTAAGAGGGAGTTTGATGAGTGGAGCTGCCAGCTGTTAAAGAGCTATCATTAATCCATATCATAACATGCAAGGGGCTTTGGTCACTTTTCATCTTTGTCTTGAATGTTTCTGACACAACATGCATGTAAAAATATAACACAATGTATTAAAGGAATAGTTTGACATTTTGGGGTCTATTTATGGTTATTCAATTTCCTGTTTTTCAATTTCCATCCTTATTGTGCAATTAATGGAGGAAATAAAAATATTCTTTATCCCACTTGACTCCAGAAAGTCACTGCAATCTGCCAAGAAATACAAATTTTTATCAAAACTTGGATTGAGTTAGGCCAGATGTTTCCCCCTGATTTCTGTCTTTATGCTGCGCTTAGCTAACCTGTTGCCTGTGGTAATTTAATATTTAGCGAGTGGTATCAATCTTTCCATCTAACTCTCAGGAAGAAAAAAAGAAAAAAGAAATGTACCTATTAATTAAAGAACTTCTAGTTTTGACTCAGAAGACTAATTCACATTGTGTTTTGTCTCTGTTAGTACCATGCGCTCCAGAGGACTTCAGGACGGAGCTGATATGTGGCACCAATGACGCAACGGCCAGCTGGAACACTTCTGCTGTGCCGCTCAACTACAGCGTCGCTGCTGTGCCTCTGGATGGAGATAACCATACAGTCACGTGCCACACTAGCAGTGCCAGCTGTAGGCTGAGTGGTCTTCAGTGTGGACGGACTTATAATGTCTCTGTCAAAGCTTCCTCTGGCAGCTGCAGTGGACTGTATAGTCTCCCACAGGCCGTTCAGACCGGTAATAAAGATGATGCAACGATGATCATTTCCATGAACTTTATTTTGTTACTTGGATTTATTTAATGCAGTAATATATTCCTCCAGCGCCCTGCCCCCCTGACAGCCTAACAGCAGTGACAGACTGTGGCGCAAACTCTCTTCTGGCCTCCTGGAACGCCTCTGTTGGTGCCACCTCCTACACAACAACAGTGACGGGCCCCGGTGGCTTCTCTAAAACCTGTTCCACGTCAAATCTCACATGCTCCGTCTCCGGCCTGCAGTGTGCCAGTCAGTACAACGTCACGGTGGCATCCCAGGGCAACTGCACCAGCTCCCCGAGTCAAACCGCCCTGACAACGGGTACGTTTACATATTTGTTTACATTTAATGTTAAGCATTTTCTTGGACTTGGATCACACGATGTGACACATATCCTCTCTTTACCTCTTCTACCAGGACCATGTGACCCTGTCAACGTGACCAGTGTCCTACAGTGTGGTTCGGACTCGGCCACGGTGTCCTGGGAAGCTGCTGCCGGGGCCGTGCACTACACTGTACAAGCTCGAGAGGACAGCTCTCAGCATTATATTTCCTGTAGGAGCAGTACAACTTCCTGCATGCTGAACCAGCTGCAGTGTGGAAAAGTTTACAACTTGACTGTGATGGCTGAGGATGCCACCTGTAACAGCACTGGAAGCAACAGTACAATTCTGATGACAGGTAGAAAAGAGCAAACTGGGAAAGAGTGCAAAGTTTTTTATTCATGTCTTTGGAAACCACTTACTCATTCTCTCTTTCATCTCTCCTTCTCAGCTCCTTGCCCTCCCTCTATCCAGAGCAGCACCCTGATCTGTGGCACCAATTCTTCCTCTCTGTCATGGACGCCATCGGCCGATGCCACAGGTTACGTAGTTAATGCGACAGCTACAAACGGGCACACAGTTTCGTGCAGCTCAGCCGCTGCTACATGCAACCTGACAGATCTCCTGTGCAGTGAAACCTACACAACCACAATCATTGCACGAGGAAGTCAGTGTGACAGTGCACCCGGCTCCGGCACCAACATTACCACAGGTGTGTTTGTGAGAGATCATTAAAGTATATGTGTGAAGTAGGAATTTCTTTCTTTCTGGTAAAACCCATATCTATATACTGTTTTCTTCTGCTTTCTTTTCAGCCCCCTGTTCTCCAGCTATTTTATCTAAGCAATACACGTGTGGTACCAACACAGCAGTGTTCAGGTGGACTGACCCTGTGGGACGCCTCGACTTTCTGGCTCAGGTAGCAGGAGGAGGGTATCAGGATACCTGCCAGACTACAAATACCAGTTGTGCGTTCAAAAATCTTCCTTGTGGCTTGGATTTCAATTTCACAGTCCAAGCTGAGGGGGCACAGTGCAACAGCACCCCAAGTGTCAGTGAATCTATTGAAACAGGTATTACTTCCACCATCCATGTCAGGTTTCCAAACACTAACTGATCGTCATGAGGTTGTTCCACGCTGCTAAATAGTCATATTCACATAAAACTGTGAAGTTAAGCTAACCGGCTGTCTGCTCCATCATATCAATCTTCTCATCTAACTCTTGGCAAGAAAGCTAGGAAGTAGTTTGTATTTCTTAAAATGTCAGACAATTGGCTAACTGGTGAACCTGACAAAGTGTCAGTTGATGCGCTGTATGTTAATAACTACTTTGTCACCATGTCTTTTTTTCCTTTCCCCCTCCCCAGTCCCTTGTGCCCCACAGAATGTGACCGCCACACTGGTCTGTTTCAATCACTCAGCCCTGGTCTCGTGGGTTGGAAGCCCCAGTGCTGTAGGATACAATGTGATGGTGACAGGCCAGGATGGACACACACACCAAGGCCACACCAACACTACCAGCTCTCAGCTACCTGGTATCCACTGCAATGAAACCTATGGCATCACGGTTACAGCATACTCCAAGACATGCACAGGACGCCCAAGTGCAGTTTACAACTTTGAAGCAGGTGCAAAAAGACTTGAAGCTAGATATCCATGTTATACCACAAAATGATCCTCAAATTTCAGCTTAGAGAGACAATAACAAACTCTATTTGTCTTCCCTTATCTCCAGGTCTTTGCGCTCCAAGTAACGTCTCTGTGTCTGCAGAGTGTGAGGACAGCACTGTCTCTTGGTCTCATGTAACAGGGGCTGAGATGTACATAGCAATAGCAACTGCAGATGGTGGACACAATCACAATTGCAGCTCAAATTATTCCAGCTCATGCAATTTCACTGACCTCCACTGTGGAGAAACCTATGCTGTTACTGTTGTTACTGTAGACAGGGGCTGCTGGAGCGAGCCTAGCTCAGCCGTGAGTCTGAGAACAGGTGAGAGGAAACTGCGATATCGAAAATAAAGAAACATAGATGTAGCAATTGTGCAGTGACACCTTTCTTATCAATTTCCCTCTGTATTATCCTAGGTTTGTGTCCGCCTACTAACTTGACAGGCCAAGTCAGTTGTGATACCAACACACTTACCCTCACATGGGACCAGAGTCCAGTGTCCGGGGCCAATTACACTTTACAAACTGAGAAGATAGGCGGCACACTCCCTCCTTCAATGCACACTACCTCTAATACCTCACACATGTTGACCAACCTGCTGTGTGGACAGAGATATGCTCTCCGCATCGCAGCACAGGATGGAAATTGCCGCAGCAGCTACAGTCCGCCCATAGAAATAAGCACAGGTAGGATGTGTTTCTATGGCAACATCTGCAAGAGACCTGCTTCAGTAGAGTTAAGGAAATGATCATAATCGAAAAATCTGTTTCCTTTCAGCCCCTTGTATGCCAACCAACCTCAGTGCTCATGCGGACTGTGGTACAAACAAAGGGAATTTCTCCTGGTCTGAGAGCACTGGAGCAGGTTTCTACACCGTTGAGGTGACAGGAGAGCACGGCCATATAGCATCCTGCTCCTCCAATGACACCTCCTGCGCTGTTAAACTTCACTGTGGCCGGTCATACTTGGCCACGCTGGTGGCTTCCACAGAAAGCTGCAACAGCAGCAAACATACTGACATAAATTTTGACTCTGGTAAGATACAAGGACAGGAAATTTACCCAGAAATATTTACCCAGAAATATGACAAACAGGGACATGCAAAAATAGCGACCAATCACAACTTAGTTTATCCATCAATAAGACAAATCAACAATCACTTATAGATCAAGGTGAAGAGGATGGCATGGCACTAAACATGTCATGGGCCACCAATGCACATTTTGTCATCGAGCAGTTAAGACAGTTTAGTAAACTTGTGTATCAAATCTCACAAAATCAACATGACCTATCAATGTACATGTATATACTGTAGAGTATGCTCATACCTGTACTGTAAATCTCTCCCATAGCTCCGTGTCTCCCAGTTGATGTCTTAGCCGAGTTACAGTGTGACAGCAACGTGATGAATGTGAGTTGGACACAGACCCCAGGCCAAGACGATTACACCGCCTGGGCCATCAGCACTGATGGACACAGAGCCTCCTGTAACTCATCGTCCAACTCCTGCTCCATCTATGATCTGCAGTGTGGCAAGGTCTACGGGGTGGCCGTCACCTCCTCCTCCATTGACTGCAAAATCATTGCTGGTTCGGACTACAAGGTTCAGTCTGGTCAGTGCACTGCTTTAATGTGCAAAGCTTGAATATGAAATAATAAAAAAAATAACTAATCTTTGCTGAAGAAGGAATGTTGTGATTATAATGAAAATGCTCCTCTTCTTTCAACCACCCTTTAGCTCCATGTAAACCTGAGAACACCACTGTTGAGCAGAACTGTAGCAGTAACGTGGTGACAGTAAAGTGGAAACAGGGCAGCACAAGACAGAACTACACCGTGAAAGCCACGTGTGCTTCAGGTGTTAACTCCACCTGTGACTCCACCGAGAGCAGCTGCTCCTTCCTGGACCTGAGCTGTGGTCAGCTCTGCACCTTCACTGTGATGGGACACACTAATGTGTGCATGAGCGAGATGAGCTCTCCTATGGAGAAGCTCACCGGTAAGCTGATTTAGTTTACTTTGACAGACAATTTCTCAAAGGAACACTGTTTCGGAAAAAGAAGCTAATTTGCTTTCTTGCTGAGAGATGGCTAAAAAGATTGATACTGTGAAGTATTTGCTCTAAAGCTACCACGGGCAGCTACCACTTAGCTTAGCTTAGCATAAGACCAGAAAGAGCGGGACACAGCTAGCAACCAGCAGGTTTGTTACGAAGTTAACACATTGCACCTTGATAAGGTTTAGTCAGGAAGAAGCTCGACTAAAAGCTCATGATAACCACTTCTACCTAAACAAAACTCAATTCCAACACCGAGCAATTAAATAAGCACTTAGCAATTAGCTAAAGTCCTTCATAGTGATGCTACAATTTTGCTACTTTGTGCTAATTACACAAACAATGTTATAATGAAAGCAGAGACCTCACAGATTACAACTACCAAAACTCACCCAACCAGCAGTCGAAGAACAGGAAAAAAATGAACTTCACTTTAAACAGCCATAACCATAAATGATGTATTTTCTTTGTTGTATTGTGATAAACGCTGCTAGTTGATGTTTCTGGATCTTTTTTTTAGTCGATTCCAGCCGTCTGTATTAATTTGCTTGTCATAGAGGAGCATTTGCACTCTGTCTTCCTCCAGCATCAAACACACTAGCCACAGCCTTGCATGATAAAACAAGGTCTATTTCTCCATCTGGTGGATGAATCGTGGTACTGAACTCACCAGTAGGTTATGGTTTTCTTTAAATGGGAACATGTAAAAGGTGGTCTGATTGATTGATTTTCAAAACAAGGACAATTATGATAATAAAGAAGTAATGCCTGTAGTGGGGTGTAAATTAAATAAAATAAATTTTACAGTTACCTTAGAAAATTTTAATGGCACAGATGCTACCCAAATGTACCCAAATGGCCAATTTCAAGATTCTGTCTTAACATGCCTTTACTAAAAACCTCTGTTTCACTTTAGTATGATCAGTCTGCGCACAGTTAATGTTCAGATGTTTATGATTTGGTTCGATAAAGGTTCTGAGCTGCAACTGCATCATTCCAAACTATCACTCTAAATTAAAGCGACACAAAATTGTTAGGCGGACATGAAATCTTTAATTTCTGCTGTGTAACACAAATACTGACCCTTACAACTCTGCAGAAATCTCAGATGTGTCATGACACCACGATTATTCAAATAGAACTACGAGATACATTGCACACATGCACGCTAGGGGTAGCTTCATATTTATTGTACAGGAGTAGTGGTGTCAATCTTCTCATTTAACTCTCGGCAATGCAATAGAACTAATAAACGTTCCCAAAATGTCAAACAATTTTTTTTATTTCATTGTATTTTTTATTAGTGTTTTTTGTGTGTTCTCAACTGTGCCTCTCTCCTTTTCTAGCCCCTTGTCCTCCCACCAATGTGTCAGCTGAACTGAACTGTACTACACTTAACGCTCTGGTCAGCTGGCAAAGCTCAGCTGCAGCCACAGCCTACAGCGTCGAGGCAACCTCCATGAATGGACACAACTCCTCCTGCAGTGCGATGGGCACATCCTGTACCCTCAATAACCTGGTTTGTGGACAGGACTACTCTGTTGTTGTGGAAGCAATGCACACTGGCTGTCCTGGCCCCTCCAGTGTCCCTGCCAGGCTCACTACAGGTGCGTATAACTCAGACATCGCACTGTTGATACCTTTTAACACAGAAGGAGTCACAATAACTGAGTTAACACAAAGTGACAGTAAACATCTGACCGGGAAAGATCTGCGGCCAAGAAAATAAATCAGTAAAAAATTAAAAAAGAAAAGAAAGATGATGCTAGATCTTAGTCATAGTCCTCAGAAATGGGTTCCATATTACTGCTTTTGTAACCAAGAATTAATTTTTGAGTGATGAAGACCGCAGTTTTCCAAACTACAGCATATTTTTCAAACTACAGCATATTTTTCTCCCTCCAGAGCCCTGTGTCCCCATGAATCTCTCTGTCCACTACAATGTGAGCACTGCCCACGTGATGTGGGGGGCAGCAAGAGGTGCCAGCTCGTACTCTGTGCAGGCTGTGACTGACCAGGGCTTGATGGTCACCTGTAACACCACCAACACCAGCTGCTCCCTGAATGGCCTGCAGTGTAGTCAGATCTACAACGTCACTGTGATGGCACGAAACCTGGTCTGTGACAATGTGATCTCTGAGACCCACTGCCTCATGACTGGTTCGTCATCTGAATGGGAAAAGATGCGGTTAAAAATATTTTACAGTTTGCTGTATTTCTTTTTTTTTCATTTTTAAATGTGTATGTTTTTCCTTCATTCAGAACCCTGCCCGCCCACCAACGTTCAAGCCAGTACGGCGTGCGAGCAACTAACTGCGACAGTTTCCTGGCAGCAGAGCGACCTCGCTCTGGGTTATGTCGCCTACTTTGACAGCCAGAATGGCCATGACACTTCTTGTGTTGGATCAGACACAGATACCCAATGTGTTGTCTCAGGACTGATGTGTGGCACAGTGTACAACGTCTGGGTCAAGGCCTTAGGTCGGCAGTACAACAGCTCTGACAGCACAGTTACCACTGTTACATCAGGTAAAGCCATACTCAATATATAGAATAACACGTATTACATACATCAACAAAGTTATCAAGAATTATTGTGAGAAGCAAGTTTAATAGCAGCCCATTCAATAGTTGTTGAGACATTTTACTTTAAACCACAAATGTAAATCTTATTGTGGTGCAAGAGGAAAAGTCAGTGGATTATTAAATTCATGATGGTTCATCTGCTAAAGAGTGTCTTTACAAAATCTTATGGCAATCAATCCACTCCAAAAGTTGCAGAGATATGTAACTCTGGACTAAAGTGGTGGATCAGCTGACTGACAGACCAACATTGTCTTTCCTGGAGCCACTGGCTAAGTGTTGCTAAGAAGAAATGTAAAGCTGTTAGATGTGTTTGCTGCTCCAAATCAGAGACAGCATCAGACTACAGTGGTAAAGAAAGTGTAACCAGCTACTATGAACCTCTAAAATTCATTTAAAGGCTTAAAAAAACCGAATATGCAGCAAATTCCCAATTTACTTAGCCGGTAACGCCTTATCCAGGTGTACACTTGTTAGTTTAGTTTGTGCATGGATTTAAATATAAATTCATATTTATCTTAATCCCACAGCACCTTGCCAGACGAGCAGCATCGAAGCTATTATGGACTGCGAGGCCCACTCTGCTACCATTTCCTGGCAGCTAAGCGTTGGAGCCGTGTCCTATGTTTCCGAGCTTACAGATTCATCAGGCCGCACCACCAGCTGCACCACCAACCACACCAGCTGTGAGCTGAGCTCCCTGCAGTGCGGGGAGGAATACAATGTCACTGTGAAGACTCTGGGAGACACTTGCAACAACACTGCTCAGATGGCAGGACACCTCACTACAGGTAAAGTATGCATAACAGCCATAGTGTAATTTCGTAGTAATTTGCCTCTGCACTATACTTTTGCTCTGGTTTATGCTTTAAGATGCTTGTTTAAGAAAGGAGATGCACTTATGACTTCTGGTGACTAGTAGTTCTCTTGAATACCTATGTTGAATACACTTCCTGTAAGTCGCTTTGGATAAAAGCGTCTGCTAAATGACTGTAATGTAATGTAATGTAATAGTGTGTATTGTGGGAGACAGCCAAGAGTAAAGCCACATCATTGTTCACATTCAATTTAAATTGTATTGCCACTAAGTTAACCCTTTCTCCCTCCAGAGCCCTGTGTCCCCATGAATCTCTCCGTCCACTACAATGTGAGCACTGCCCACGTGATGTGGGGGGCAGCAAGAGGTGCCAGCTCGTACTCTGTGCAGGCTGTGACTGACCAGGGCTTGACGGTCACCTGTAACACCACCAACACCAGCTGCTCCCTGAATGGCCTGCAGTGTAGTCAGATCTACAACGTCACTGTGATGGCACGAAACCTGGCCTGCAACAGCACTGTGGCTTCTGAACCCTCCCGCCTCATGACAGGTTTGTCATCTGAGTCAGGAAGAATGTGTAAATTATTGCACTATATGCAGGTGTGGCTCTCTATGTGTCTTTCCCTAATCCTTAAATGTATATGTTTTTCCTTCATTCAGAACCCTGCCCACCCACCAACGTTCAAGCCAGCATGGCCTGTGAGCAACTAACTGCGACTGTTTCCTGGCAGCAGAGCAACCTCGCTGTGGGTTATGTCGCCTACGTTGACAACCAAAATGGCCACTATGACTCCTGTGTTGCCACAGACGCAAATACCTCCTGTGTTGTCTCAGGACTGATGTGTGGCACAGTGTACAACGTCTGGGTCAAGGCACTGGGTCGGCAGTACAACAGCTCTGACAGCACAGTGGTGTCTCTTACATCAGGTAAAATCGTACTCAGTATTTATGTCATCTTCTGTATATTTTGTTTTTTTATGGTGTCCATTCATACGTCTACCCATGCTGTTTCCTCAGCTCCATGTCTGCCCAGAGAGGTAGAGGTCGAGGTTGACTGTAACTCTAATGGTACTGCCGTTGTGTCCTGGAATGCTACTTATGGCGTAGCAAACTTTTCTCTGACAGCCGTTGTCAGTGGAAGTCTTCAGACTCTGTGTGTGACTCAGCAGAACAGCTGTAATGTGACAAGTTTAAGTTGTGGGGAAACCTTCAACATCAGCTTCACCGCCACCAACAAACAGTGCGCCCTCACAGCGCCGATGCACGCTAACCTCACCACACGTGAGTGTTTACAGCAAATCCTTCCACTTTCCAAACTTTCCAAAGTGGAAACTACAAAGTGAAAACCATTAGTCTAGATTTGATTTGTTCAAGACATAACACTCATCCTTCAAAACTTCCTCTTCTTAGGTCCTTGCCTTCCCCAGCGTGTATCTGTTGACCTGCAGTGTGGCTCCCACACCGCAGTCCTGTCCTGGGAGGAGAAGTCTGATGTTGAACAATACGTAGCAAGTGCCATCAAGACATCAGGAGGAGATGAGCGGACGTGTAGCACTACAGGCGCTACCTGTCAGTTTGCCAGTCTGGAGTGTGGAGAGACGTACAACTTTACTGTTAAAGCACAGAGTCAAGGCTGCTCCAGCCAAGCCAGTAGCACCGTGTTCATCCAAACAGGTACCATAGAATCTTAACAGTTTTATAAGCCTTATTCAGTAGTGAAAAGTAACCGAGTACTTTGTTTGAGTATTTCCATCTTCTGCTTCTCTTTACTTTTACTTCATTCAATTTGCAGTGCAAATATTGTACTTTCTCCTCCATTTATTTTATTTTGATAGTTATAGTTACTTGACTATTTTAATAATAGATGCCGTGTTTAAGAATAAATTACCCAACAGCAACAACAATAGTAAAACATAAATATAATATATGTTATAAAATTGTAGAAAGCATCAAATCCTCACATTTCCTCACGAGTCAAAATTACTTAAACAATGACTTGATTATTGAAATAGTCTCAGATGCATTTTGTGTCCAACTGCTAATTGATGAATCAACTTATTGTTTCAGCTTTACTGGTAATTCAAACTTATACTTATTTAAAGGATCTTAGTACCCTGTTTTTTTCTCTGGTAGACTGGTAATCATCTTAATTCATTTTCTCTCTCTTTGTTTTTCTTCTGCTCCCCTCAGAGCCTTGCCAGCCTGTCATTGTATCTGCTCAGGCGTTCTGTCGTGGTGAGGTGGTCCAGATCTCCTGGCAACCAGCAAGTGGTGTTGTGAATTACCTTGTTACGGCCAGCGGGAGCCTCGGATATGTGGAGATCCAAAATACAACCCAGACCCTTCTGAAAGCTGCTTTACCATGTGGACAGGACTACAATGTCACCGTACAAGGACAAGGCAGCGAGTGCGACAGCATCCCCAGCAGCCCTGCCTTCTTCAGAACTAGTATGATCTTCTATCTGACACCACACTACACATGATGCACAGCTCCTGTCACACACTTGTGTATATTTGAGTTCACCACCTTCCTCTCTCCCCAGCACCGTGTATCCCCCGCACTGTGACAACGTATGTACAGTGTGAGTTTAACATGGGCTCTGTCAGCTGGGGGCCCAGTGATGGTGCCGAAACATATGTTGCCGTAGCAACCGGGCTTGATGGCCACATCCACCAGTGTCTCACCAACACCACGTCCTGCACCTGGAACGACCTGCACTGTGGAGAGGAGTACACTGTTGTGGTGAAAGCAAAGGAAGGCAACTGCACCAGCCTGCCCAGCAACAGCTCTGTCATCTATATGAGTATGTTTTGTACCATTACAGGGGAAATTTAGACAGGGGTCGGTTAGATTACCTCCACTTTATTAATTCAAATTGATTGCTAGTGTAATTTAAGCTTTCAGTCAGTGAACAGAAAGTCAGTTTATACGGAATATATGGAATTTGTCTTTAGGCAAGCATATAATTCAATACATATGCAGCATAAAGCTTCCCATATTAAATGAATCATGGATGAATATTTGCTTGGATTTAAATCAAGCTTTTCCTTCAAGGATATTCCAACAGTAATGTCCCTGTAATTAGTAACAAATGACATAGTTCTAAACAAGAGACTTCCCAAGAACTGACTAGGAAATAACGGACCAATATATTTATAGAACTATTGAAGTGGGTTGCATTGGGAAATAAACGTAGCTCTGTTTTAACATCCACCATCCTTGTATCTTCCAGATCCCTGTATGCCCCAGAATTTGGCTGCCACTGTGAACTGTGATATGAAAGTTGTTTCACTGAGCTGGGATGCCAGTAACGGGACAAAGTTGTACGTGGTATCAGGAGAGGCAGGAAACAAAACAGTTGGGCTCACCACTAACATGACAACAGCTCACTTTTCTGACTTTGACTGCGGACAAAACTACAGCCTCACAGTAACACCTCACAACAAGCTCTGTTCTGGAAACTCCAGTGCAACTGCTTCCATAGGGACATGTACGTACCAGTCAGATATGAGTTTAGCTCACTTTTAAAGGCAACGGATTAAATAATTTAATAGTAAAAGTGAGCTCAAACTGGTCTGGAATTAACTTTTATGGTTTTTTTCCAGGGCCTTGTCCACCTGCAGGAATCTCGACCATGCAGGACTGTCTCTCTGGCATTGTCATGGTCACCTGGCAGGCCAGTAATGGGTCAGACTACTACACAGCCACCATGCAGACAGACACTGGCATCTCAAAAATGTGCATGTCTGACTCCAATGAATGCAGCGTCCCTAGCCTGACCTGTGGGCACAACTTCTCGGTGTCAGTCACGGCCTTTAACCAGCAGTGTAACATCACCTCCAGACAAACCACAAGTCTGCAGTCAGGTGAGGTTTTAAAAAGACTGAAGGTTTACTATGCTCTGTCTTTGTAATCAAGAGCTCATTGGTATGATATACTTTCCTCCTGTTATTCACTCCTACAGTATTTGTGATTCAGAGGATGCAGCCTAAAACAATGACGGTCAACAGCTCTCAAAAAATCTGTCAAATAAAAGTATTCCAAGCAGACTTTTTAGGGTTAGTTGTTAACCAATTAGATTTGACCTAATTTAGGAACATGTGTAAAACATGTCCCTAAATCTGTGGCATTGGCATGATTTTCTACACACTTTTTTTATTCTTGGCTTATGATCTCATTTTCTTTAGATGTTATAGTTTCACTGAAGTTAGATTAAAGATAACTCTGATTCTAAAAATGTGTATTGCAGAATACAGCATGGCGGTATGTATTAAACTAAATAACTATAAATATACGGTACCTTTTATTTGTTGTAATCCAATATATATTGTCAATGTCAATTGTAAATGACAGAAATTCATCAGATTTTTTGGGTGAACTATACCTTTTCAGCTCTTGATGATGAACTAATTTGTATCAGCCTTATACACATGAACACATGAATTATTGCCGAACTTTGAATTCAACCTAAAGAAGCTCTGGTCTGCCCCCTACCTGCAGTGCCATGTGCTCCCACCAATGTCTCGGCGGTGATGGACTGCGCCAACAACACTGCTCTTGTGTCCTGGTCTGCCAGTCGTGGTGCTGTAGAGTACTCAGTGATGGCCTACAGTAGTCATAGCAACATCAGCTGCCAGACCTCTGAGCACAGCTGTAGCCTCGAAAACATCACATGTGGCAACCGCTACACTGTTCAGGTTGTGGCTATGAATGACAACTGCTCTAGTATCCCCAGCCAGGCTCTGATGCTCAACTCAGGTGAGAGAGGAAACACCAACAAATACACTCTTATACACGGTTATAAATGTATACTTTTGTGCTGTGTATACCAACATGTTTCAACTTCAAATGTCTCCCTATTCCCAGCTCCCTGCCCACCTCAGAATGTGAGTGCAGAGGTCAGCTGCTTGTCAAACAACATGACGATTTCTTGGGATGCCATCAGAGAAGCAGACCACTTTTTGGTGTCAGTAATGGCAGACAATGGAGGAACCAGCGAGTCCTGTAACACCACTAACACTGCATGTTCCATCAGCAACGTGACCTGTGGAAATACGTTCAAGGTTCAAGTCACCTCCGTCAGAGGAGCCTGCCACAGCCAGCACAGTCAGACCCACAGCATAATGTCAGGTATGAAAGCTTCAAAAGCCATCCATCTTTGCATAAATCCATCCATCAGTCACTAATTTAACTGTTTTTTCTATCTAGCTCCCTGTCAGCCTCAGGGAATCAGAGGCAACCTCGACTGTGTGACAAATTCTGCCTGGATATCATGGGATGCTGCTCCAGGGGCGGACAGTTACACTGTGTCAGCTGTGGGTGAAGGGAACTATACAGCCAACTGCACCACTTCCTCCAACACCACCTGCGAGGTGGAAGATCTGGCATGTGGCGTGCTTTATAACTTCAGTGTTACTGCTAAAAACAGCAAATGTGAGAGTCAGCCAAGTGCCACCATCAACTTGCAGACAGGTAACAGATTTCTGACTTTGTGAAAGAAATAAACCATATCAATTTAAAATAATGCCCAACCCTGAGTGTTACCCTGTCTGTTAATGAAATCTGTTTCTTCCTCCCTTAGCGCCCTGCTCCCTCTCTAGTATCACAGCAGTTTCTCAGTGCCACAATTCCTCCATCCTGGTCCTGTGGGATCTGATGGAGGGCGGCAAGGGAAACACTTTGTACATGGTCACAGCAGAAGCCAGCGATCAAACCTACCTGTCCTGCAACAACACTGGAACTAGCTGCTACCTCTATGGAGCCCAATGCGACCTCCATTACACCGTCATTGTTGCTGCTTCATCAGACCAGTGCAGCAGTCTGAGAAGTCCACCGTACAGAATTAGCATGGGTATATAGATTTTTTTTGTTTTCTTTCATGCATTACATACCATCTTTTCAAGTAATAACTTATATGAAGAGTATTGTTTAGTTTTTCCCATTCCTTTTTGGCTTGTGCAATAGATTATATCTGAGACTTATATGAGAAGATAAAAACCAGATTCCTATCTGTCCGGTATGCTAAGCATAAAGACTGTAAACAGAGGGAGACAGCTAGCCTGACTCTGGCCAAAGATGTCTAAATTCACCAACCAGCACCTCTCAAGCTCACTAGTTAACACATCAAGGTGTAAAAAGAACTATTTGGGGTTTTATGGCATAATATACGTGACTAATTCACCTCTGAGTCTCCAGAATATTAGCTGTTCATGATTAAGTAAGACAAAATCACAGTCAGAGAGACGTCTTTAGGTGTAATGCATTAATGTTTTAACGAAAAAACTGTATCATCAGATCTGTGTTTGAGAGATTTGACCAGATTGAATTAACAGTGTCCAAAGAACCCGCCAATTGTTATCAGATTCTGATTCAAATGCTGCTAAATCCTGATTGGTACGCAGGAATACGAGGCATCACCTATTTCCAACTTTTTCCACAGAGCCGTGTCCACCCAGGAACGTGATGGTTAACTCCACCTGTGAGGACAACAGCGCTCTGGTGTCCTGGAGCCCCTCTCCTGTAGCTGAAACATATCACGTCGTCGCTGTGGGTGCAGACGGACATGTTCACACTTGCAACACCACCTCCAGTAACTGCAGCGTATCAGAGCTCCACTGTGACCAGCAGTATGCAGTGTTTGTGACTGCCAGCCATGAGAACTGCTCCAGCAAGGCCAGTCAAAACGCCACACTCAACACAGGTATTTGTCTTTATATACTAAAGAAATGGGGCATACCAGTGTATGAACATACATTGACCAAACACAACTCAACATTATACATCTCAGCAGTTTGATCTTTCTTTCTGTCCAGGTCCCTGCCAGCCTGATGGTCTCTCGGTTACTTTCGACTGTAACAATCAGTCTGCATTGCTGTCATGGACGCCCAGAGATAACGCTGTAGGGTACTATGGCGGTGCCCAGGCTGCAAATGGAGACATGCTGTACTGTTACAGCACAGACCCCACCTGCACCATCCAGGCTCTTGACTGTGGAACAGTTTACAATTTCTCCGTGCAGGCCTCAGATGGGACATGCAACAGCTCCAATAGTGACCCAGTGCAGAGTGGAGCAGGTATATGAGCTGAATGTAGACTCAATCACGTTGTAACATATGTACTTAAGTGGACTAATGCATTCTATCCCTCTCTCTCTCTCTCTCTCTCTCTCTCTCTCTCTCTTTATGCAGCTCCCTGTCCACCAGACACTGTCGAGGTGCAGCTGTTACCAATGCAGATGGAGATCCAAGTGATGCGCTTCAGCTGGACACAGATCACCTGTAGAGACACCAAGTACAAGCTGAAGTTAACAGGAAGTCTGCTTGGAGATAGCGAGGCCCAGTTCGACCTCTCTTCCTATTGGACAAGTGTGACGTACTTTGAGATTCCTCTCCCCTGTGGTTCATCCTACTCTGCTACAGTGGAGAGCAGGAACGCCGGCGGTACCAGCGACCCATCTGTGACTCTTAATGACACAACAGGTGAACTACACTAAACACTCGAGCTACTGTTCAAACACATTTCCTACATTTTGCAATTTTGACAAGGGAGTCTTTATCATAGCATAGTATTCCCTTTATTTTTAGTAATCTAAATAAAGGTTTCCACAGAGCCACCTGACAGTAGACCTTCTTATGGCTGACATTTGCACTTGTAACCACATCAACATAATTAATTGTACCTGTGGTTTTCCTGCTATGACTTTGTAAAAGTAACATACTCTTGTTAATCTGATGAAACAATTTCTAACAGTAAATATGAGTTTGAAATCAAATTGTCAAAAAAAGACACTTTCAAATTTGACCCTTTTTATGGCAGGTATGTTGCTGTCAGATAAATCTAGTTGACTATAATGTACAATACTTTTAGTTGAAATTTAGTGAAGTAGATTTATGAAGTAGCAGAACATTGAAATACTCAAGGAAACCTCAAACATGTACTTGTATTTAAGTACTAGTAATTCTAGTGCTGTAATTCTAGTGTTGTTCAGTGCATTGTTCTCTACCATGGCTGGGAACCTTAACCTTATGAGCGATAGGGTCTAACACAGGAAAAGTGTCGTCTGCCAAATGCCAGACAAGATTAGAGATTTGTGTATTATTTTTGTGTGAATAGTAACAAACTAAATGAAGGCTAGATTCCATTAAGCTGCTTCAGTCTCAGGGTTTTGTGCATGCTGCCTCACTTACATAACTTACTGGGACACTTGTAGAGAACAGAGCCTTCATTAATGTTATTAGTAACACCTGTGCTTTTCCTGCTATACCTAGTGAAAATGTCTGCTGTGAAAAAAAGCACAGCTGTTGCTCATTTAATCATGAATGTATATGGTTTTAGGGAAAAGAACCTCATTTTATACCAAGTTTTTCAGATGTTTTAACAAACTCCAATGTCTCTTCCTCCAGCTCCCTGTCCTCCATCAGGAGTGGTGTACAGTGGTAATAGCTCCTTTTCCACGGTTGCGTGGAACGCATCTGTGTTTGCCACCACATACACAGTGTACGACAACAGCGTGACGCCAAAGTCCCAGCTGTGCAGCACTGCAGGGCTGTCCTGCTCTCTGTCCAACATCGCCTCCACTAACCTGGTGATCACAGCCAGCAACACAGCCGGAGAAAGTGAAACGACAAGTGTCACAAGTGGTAGGAACTTCTGCGTGTGTTCGTTTATATAAGCATGGAGAGGATGCTGTATTTAAAAAGACACGTTTCAAACAAACTTATTGATCTAAGCCTTTTCCCTGTAGTGGTAACACAAGAACGCAGGAGGAGAGATCTCAGTGGACAAATGCCAGAGCAAGGTGAGTTTATATTTATAAGGGCAAATGTTACAAAAATATTAGTATAATATTAAACCTAACCTTACCTGAATAAATATTAGCATTATTATTCCTCATTTATTGGACAAACAAGTCTGAAGTAAAGCCAGGACCTAATTCACAACTCTGAATTGATTTTCCACAACAGGAGGCCTCTCAGCTCCCGTGCTGAATGTGACACAAGCGATGCCAACAGTTATTTTCATTGAGTGGTCTCCAATACGTGCTGCTTCCCATTACAGACTGGTTATCAGGGAGCAGAGCAGCTCCAGCGAGCCTCAGAAGATAATGGTGCAAGGCGAGAGCATCATTCTCACTGATCTGAGCCTGAACTCCACTTACTGTTTCTCTGTGTTGGCCGAGGACTCGGTCACTAGCGGACCAGAGTCAGAGCCTGTGTGTGTGCAAACAGGACAGGGGCTTCCCCAATAGGAAAACACTCATGTGGACAAAGTTGGAAATCTGCACTTGTCTCCCCATTAAAATGTGATGGTATGACTGTCAACATGACAGCATATTTGACATTAAAGAAATTCTAATCTTTTCCCAGTTACCCATAATACACAACAATAACTTACGGTCCGGTACAACATGGGAATTTAACATTTACATTTCTGCTGCTTGCCATAAACTGCATAATTTGTGTGGTGTTACACAAGGGAACAAGTCTTCTAAATAAGAGCCCATGCCAAATTTATTATTAAGTTCCCCTATAAAAGATGGATCTTTTGTCTGCTGTTGGTTGAGGTTATGTATTTTATATCTTGGTCTCTGTTTCTCTTCCTTTTTGACATTTTAACCACTTTAGTAAATCATACAATAGTCACCTTAAAGTTAATATATCAGGAATTTAACATGTCCAGGGTATTTGCTTTTTACCATTTCTGAATGTATATTTAATATGGAAATTATTTTCAGACGATGTTTCAATAAAACTATAAAAAGATTCTTTACATTCAGCATTTATGTCTCATTTCAGTCTTTGTGATATCCTTTAAATGTTATAGTAATGTGTGCTTGTATGACATTTGCCAAGTCATTGTTAATTAAGACAAGAACGATATGTGTTGTTTGTAAAAGTGTTTTATTAGAAAACAAAATGCAACAGAGCAATAACCCAAACACAGCACAGGCAGATATCAGTGTGTGTGGTAAAAAATTACCCTTTGCAGACTGCTCTTTCGAGGATTAAAACATTCTCGTGCTGTATACACACCACCATGGACAGAGTTGCTTTGTGCTGAGCCATTGTTCCACATTGATGCTACGCTCAAATCTGTACTTCAACTGTTAACTTGTGACCCTTCAAAGCATGTTCAATCAGAATACAAGTGAACAAGACGCTTAAATTTGAAGAAATTCCAAATATATGCACTGTAATACAAGTCAAATTTAAAATTATGTTTGGCTTTTTTTTAACCACCTGAAAATAATTCTTTATACATTCCATAAATGATATGAGTTTTGAGCCAAGTTTACAGCACCAACTGCACTTGACCCAGCAAGAAAGTCAACTCAGACCTTTTATCGTGTGTAGACAGCCTCCTAAACAGTATGTACAAACCCACATCTTCACGGGGCAAATGCGCGCACCATAGAAAATTAAAATGCCATTTTTTGCCATTTTTCAAATTGTGAAGACTAAATGGTCTATTGGGGAGTGAAAAAAGGCAGAAAAACATGAAAGTAAAGCAACATTACATTGGCCAAATACGACAACTGCAGATGTCCAATGGGCTGACATTCCTTCTCTTTAGCACAAGTGACAAACAACTGGGTAGAAAAAAAGGGAAGGGGGAAAAACACAGGAGTAGAAGAAGTAATATTGCTGGGAGGCGACATTTACTCAGTGCTCTGACTCCTCAGTTTACTATGGTCATTACTGGACTCTCGCTGATGATGGCTCTTCTCTTTGCTACTACTATGTTTGTGAGAACGCTGTTCCCCGTCCCTCTCCCTGTCTCTATCTCTGCTGTGGCTGGGCTCTCTTTTCTTGCTCTTCTCTTCTCCCCCACTTTTGTGCTTCCTCTCCCTGCTTCGACTCCGGCTCGACCTTTTGGCCTTCCTCTCTTCTCTGTGCCTCTCCCTTTCGTCTTTATGCCTCCTGTCGTCGGTCTCCCCCCTGCTCTTTTTGTCCTTGGACCTCTCCCGCTCAGCTCCTCTATCTTTGTGGTGTTCCCTGTCCTTCCTCCTGCTCTTTTCATCCCCGCCGTCTCTTTCTTTGTCTCTGCGTTCGTTTCTTCGGTCCCGGCTGCCACTGCGACTACGTCTACGTTCTCGGCGGTCCTGGTTCCGGTCTGCGCTGCGGGACCGTCGTCTCTCCCTGTCCACCCGGTCCCCCCTGTCCCTATCCCCTCTGTCCCTCTCCTTCTTCTGGCGGTCACGCTCCCTCTCCAGCTCTCGGTCAAAGCTGGGGCCGTGGCGTTCTTTCTCACGGTGGTGGCTCCTGCTTCTTGATCGCTTGGGTGACCTTCTGGGGCTCGGTGTCCGCCTGGGTGTTCTGGCAAGAAAGGTTACATTAGCTTCAAGCAATTAAACTTTCTGGTCTAACAAACTATAGGTTGGCTACATTAATAAGAATAATTGAAGAGTGCAATAAGTCATGGCAAGAGTAAGCAACAGAAGTGTCATATGCATATGTATAGTTTGTTTAGTTACTTTGCTTCGAGTAAAAGCTGGGAGAAAACAGAAAAATGAACTGAACCGTTCCATTCTAACTAGCTGCAAGATGATGGCGCAAGGTAAGACAGTCTAGAGAAACAAAGCTAAAAAGCTTGAATCATTTGCTGTGTTACCTGGAGCGGCGTCGTTCCCCTTGCTTCCCTGCCTCCGTCTCTGCGACTACCTGCTGCTGCTGCTGCTGTTGCTCCTCCTCCTCCTCCTCCTCATCCAGTATCTCCTGAGGAACCTTACGAGGCCTGAGCTTCATCTGCTGGTCGATAATCTTCTGCACAGGCACTGGAATACGGGGGAACAGGGTGGAGAACCACTCCAGTTTGGTCAAGAAGGAGCGCAACATCTCCCCAATGGTCATGACACAGCCACCTCCAGCCTTCACATCGAGCTCCTGGAATCAAACGGTGGGAAAGAGGCGCAGAAATCCTCAATTAGCGCAAACAGGCAGGACACAAGTAATTCTGATCGCTTTCTCAATTTTGCCTCAAATCAAAAAGCAATTTGTGATGACCAAGTACTGAACATTCACCTCTGTTCATCTAGCTTAATCTCTTATATCAATCAAATTTGCCTGGCTTTTACTTTGGTAATTATAAAAAAGGAACACAACTATAAATATGAAAAAGCTTGCCTCATCTAACATGTCTGGCAGTTCCTGGAGTCTGTATTTACAATGTGAGCTTTGATAATCGAGTCAGTGTTATTACATTTTTAAGACCCATCCCTCCTTTCCTTCACATCATCTGCTTAAAACGGCACGTTCAAAAATTGGTTTGCATCTACCGTTTACAGACAAGAAATGAAGGAAACAGAGCAGCATCTGAAAACGTTGTGACACATCCTCATTGTGCCAAAAAGACAAAGAGAGAGAAGCTTTGGCTTCCTTCAGTGTCCTAAAAGCACCAAGGACTCTTAATGGGCCTTGTGAGCATAAACATCGCCCACAGTGTAAGCACAGATTGGAGCAGGTAGGCTAAATGCACACCAGTTGAAGAGTTATCGACTTTATATGGTAGAGAACAGCCGCTTTGCACTCACACACGCAACCCAACAGTGCTGAGATACAATATCCAATTCACCTGCTGCACAATGGGCATCTAAAGAAAAAAACAGGGGAATTAACCAGTTGGGCAGGATTTCATATGATCAATTCATATATATAATGCAACAGAACATCAAAGGAGGCCTGGCTGCACAGCCTGGTATCAAATTGTATACTAATCAAATATGGTGACAACAATGGATTAATTCAACAGTTGACATGTGTTATATGGTTTGTGTTTATCTGTCTGTGTGTCTCATATGAATGATCCGATTTGCTATTAATCCCAAATTTAGTTTTGTGCAACAAGTCCTTAAAAAAAGCTTGTCAAAAACAAAAGGGCATGCCTTAATATTACATGACGAAAAAAGATTTACTTATTATTATTATTATTATTCACGGTACTTACCCTGATAAAAATCATCAGCAGAGAAGTAAGCAAGTAACCTAGCTACTTAGGTTTAGAGGACAAAAGTTGGGGACAATTAAGCCAAATGAAGGCGAGGTGAAAAATCAGCTATGAGCATCACATGGGAGGGAAACGGACAGTTTTTAACTTGTGTCGTGTAACTGTGTATTTAATGCAGAGAAAGAAACATCAAATTATTACCCGAGGTGACATACCTCCTCATCATCCAGGAAACCGTCGTACCATTCTACCAAATCTGCTGGGGGCTGAGTGTATCTGAGGCAGAACAAAACAGGGGGCACAACATGAGCATTTACATCAGAGAATAATGTTGCACAATTTAATTGCAATTGTTTTTATAGACTTGTTCCAATAATACCTCATACACTCATTTTCAGACAGATGACATGGTCTGGCATGATTTAAATAAAACTTTTTAGATCCGAGTGCAGCATCAAAGGTGCAACTAAATCATTACAATTAAATTCCCCATATACATGATAGATTCATTTTTGTACCAATTAAGGTCTTGCCATAAAATTATATTTTCAACAGAAAATATTGCAATAAGAACACATTATTCTTCTAAAACAGGCGGGTAGTTGAGCAATCAAAATTATGTCTTAACCAAAATGTGCAAAATTTCTAGTAATACACAGAATCTATGCAAGAAAAACATGTAAACAATAAGTAAGGTGGTCAAATTTGGCAACCATACCGTATGTACATGAAGCCGAGTGCTCTGATGTATGGAGAGTCTGTATGAGTGATCAGACCCATCAGCTGTTTACGGGTCAACTTGAGCGTAAACAGTTTGTATAGAAGACAAAAAGCAGTGGAAACAATTCCACCAGTCCCAACGCCACGCACCTAGAAAAGATGAAGACACATCTGTAAAGAATATCATTGTACAGGATTCACAGCAGACCTATTCATAACGACTGACCTACAGACTACGTCACAGAAGAAGTAAAGTACACTAATTCAAGTACTAATAAATCACGTAAATGTCTCATACTTGGATACCATCCTCCTCCAGACTGGTAAGGGTAGAGGGGGGAAAAGATGGGGATTATAAAAGGCACGTACTTCTCACTTACCCCTCCGCACATTCCAGTCTGGCCTGCGGTTTTTCTGCTTCCTTTTTCCCAAGGCTCAGCATGGGTCACCTGTAGGTACAGATTTATTATTATTATGCTAGTTTACACACACACATATACACACACACACATATACACACGTCTGAGACCGTATTTGATCTGCTATTATGACCCTAACAGCACACAGTGGAGAGGCACTATCAACCTCCCGGAGGACTCGTATTAGAGGCTTCCCCTTCTAGATAACAGCTTAACTCGTGTGTGTGTGTGTATATTTATTTATATATATATATATATATATATATATAACGATGTTGAACTGCCCTTATCCTCCTAAAGGGCTTACCTACCGCCAGCCTTTAAACTACCAGGTGAACAGAAGCGTTACTGTACTCTTGAGTAGACTAGAAGTCAGATTAAAGTCCTCCGTCGCACACTGACCGCTAGCTTAGCCGCTAACGCTAAGTAGCATTAGCTAGCCTTCCTATAACATCACTAACGTTGTACATTTGTGTACATTTATGTGAAATGTGGGAAATTATCTTTGCGACGCCTGCGGTTATGTTTATTAAAGTGAATCCCATCTGCTCCCAGCCTACGACTGTTATTGCTGCAGTGTGGCGCTAGCCTGACTCCACTGTGGTTAGCTAGCATGCTAGCTAGTTAGCTAGCTAGCATGCGGTTTAGCATCCGCTAGCGTTACCTTGAAGTAGATTTCGTCCACGACCTCATGGTACGTCTTGAGTTCATACAGCTGCACTTTGAAATACGGCGACGACAGGACGTTGGTGAGGATCATGGGGTTGAGGTTCATGGTCTTCTCGTTGCCCCACAGAGGCAGTACGTTCCCATGTTTCCCTGGTGCGGGCTTGCTAACGGCCTGTGTTGGTAGCTGGTTTCCGACGTTAGCCATGCTAGCTGAATCCCACGCCGCGTAGCTTACGTTACAGTTAGCGTCTTTACAATTACAGATCCATTAACATGGTAATCGTGAAATGTCCGGTAACAATCTCGTCCGTTTGATTGTTGCTTATTCGCGGTAAAACTGACGGTAACAACTTCCCGCCGTCGTGGTGTGAGCGGCCGTGAGAGGAGCAACGGGACCGTCGGTGGTGCAGCGAGAAAGGAAGTGACGTCGAACCGCCGAGACGTCACCGGGCTGAGAAAATAAAAGCACGTAGACACCAAATGTTTAGATTGAGGGCCAGGCAAACACATATATATACATAATATATTTATATATAAAGATGGAGTGTTTGAATTATTATTTCATGGTGTGTTTGAAATATTTTGCTTTTTATATCAACGTACTACTTTATTTTCTTGCCTCAACCGGAAATGGTAAATTTTACTTTCCGATTTTAACAATTTCAACAACCAATTTTCTCTTGCAGGTTCCATTTAATTTTTTTTAAATGTAATTTTTTTTATCTGTGTAGTTAATTAAAATGTAACCATACATTTTAATACATATTTATTATATATGTATATATTATTGTCCTTTAATTCTGGGTCACATCCCTCTCCTCTACACCCCTCCTGCAAAAAAGACCATAACATGCAACACAAAAAGTAGTTTGTAAGTTATCCAGTATGCACATTTTCAAATGTTCTTTTTATTTGGCCTTAAATACAACATCAAAATTCTAACATCTTAGAACTCACATAAAGTTATCTTTAAACCAGCATGGGCCACAGTCCACTTTAAATTCATACATAGTTTGCACACCTAAGATATGACTTGTCACATTTACAAAATCTGTGGTAAAAATAAATTCCATCCATTTATAATGACTTTACAGACAACGGATATATGCACAGAGAAAATAGACATCATAGGCACCGAAGGTAAAAAATATGAAAACTTCATGGTATTTTAAATGCAGTCATCCTCCCTCACAACCAGGTGAGGAACCAGGTGACACACAATGGAGCTGTTACCACTGTAGATTTCACAATGTCAGTTTTCTATTACTTAAATTTGATGTGACTACATGGAACGGACGCAGTCCCCTCCAGCCACTCAAGGTCTAGTAAAATGATTAAATCAACATGAACCATAGCAAAATAAAAACATGTTGGGTGGTATTCAAGCATACTTTTTAAATAACAGAGATGGGTCAACAATATATATAAAATAACAGTTTTAATCCATAGCCTTCATAGAAGGCCAACATAAATGTCAGTACACCAGTAATGTCAGTCATCAAAATGTTTCTATTGTGGCCATCATCTCCACTTCCTGAACACTAGGGGGCTCTCCTGGTCAACAGACACACTAGGTCAGCTGCAGAGGGATTGCATAAGAGAAATTAAATCTTCTGGAGTGAGGCGAGAGCAGGTTCTGATGGCACTTCCACAACACAGTCTTGTATACCCGAATCAGTGTAATATGGCACCCTCATGACAGGCACATGCTTCCCAAAGCCTAGCGCTTCATCACCACCTGCTCAAAGGCTCCAGCTGCGACCCTGAAAGAGAATGCCACAATGTGTTACGTGACAGGAAATGAGGGTGGTTATCTGATCTGGCTGCTTCTGTGGTGTTTTATTTTACATGCCACTTTCTTGTGAAATTGAAAGAACCTTAATATACACATTTTCATTTAACCATTTGGCATATTTCCAATGAATTTAGATTTGTAATAAATGCCTGCTGCTTGGCAACCACATTCCACAGTTACATAATCACACCCACCTCATATGCTGGCTTCCTAAAGCTGTGCTCCCACCAGGACCAACAAACAAGCTGAGCCCCTCCTCTGCAGCAACAAACACAAACACACACAAACACAAACACACATTAGAAATAAGGATACTGCCAATCAGTGCAGAGTCATGGTTTGAAAATGGTTAACACTTAAGTTTCTAGAAATTATAAAAGTAAATGAAAATAGTCTAATAGAGAGGGGAACAATGTTGCAAAGCTGATGAGATCTCGTGAAGAACATCAAGGAAAGTAGTTGATAATTGAGGAACACCATCAAAATATGCACATTCACACATAAAATGTGTGCAACATCATTCTCTGAATAGAGAGAGTCATCATTTTTTAAAACACAATAAATGACTCCCTTCCTCATTAAGTGACTTAAGGACAGGGGTGTGTAACATGGCAGCCCAATGTGTGCTTAGCTATCAGTGAGGTTAAACTGCCCTTGAGGTATTCATATAAATGACATGCAATCTACCCACTGTAATCTTTAATCAAATACATTATAATAAATAGGCTGGTAAATATGCAATTATGGTTCAAATTGATTTCCAATTTATGATTTGCCATCATAATCATCTAAGTGTCATCAAGATTCGCAGTAAGTACTTAAAGACGTTGCATTGCAACAACTCAAAGTAATTTCATCCCATCAGCAGGATTGTAGGCAACTTTCCAAGTCAGCCCTCAGTCCACTAAGTTACGGATTAGGCTTATACACACCCTCTGCACTGGAGTCAAAGACGCCATGGCTGAAGTCCTGGCTCTGCAGGATTTTCTCTATTATGTCATCAGCATCCACCCTGGTGGCATCAACTCTCTTCAGCTGATTCTCCACTGAGTTCTGCTTTACTGGATGTCTAATTGGGATATGGGAAAGAAAAGACATAAAACCATATATTAAGTGTAAAACAGCAACAGTCTGATCCCTTGGTTTGTTTATACAACAGGGTCATTACACACAAAGGTCGAAACCAGCATAGCAAATATGTTGAAAGGAAAGGTGAGTAGAAAGGAGGAAAATAAAAACAATACCGTGGAACTTTAGCAGGGGTAGAGGGGTGTTCAGGCGCATGGTTACTGGTTGCAGAGACTGGCGGAGTGGTTCTGCTCTCCCCGTGATGATCAAGGGTTTCCAGGATGCTGCCGATGCCTGTGGAGGCCGAACCTCCTGACGCGCTCCTCCGATGGCACAAATCTGTTAAACTGGAGTGATTCGAGCTGTAACCTACAAAAAGGAAGAGGGAAAAAACATTAAGGTTATGCTTATGATTTGTGTAGCTGTCGTAGTAGTAATATTGCTTTTATTCAAACAGGATAAATGTGTGTCTTGTGTGTGGTACCTGAGATTTTTGAATGCTGACTGGCATGGCTGGGGGTTCTAGAGTGACCGTACGCTACCAGCTCCTCTGGGACTGATACTGACTTTACTGGAGTCTCTAAATGAAAAAAATAAAACATTTTAAAATCACAAGCTTTGCTATGATTTGTGCTAAAATGTCTATTCTTGAAGGTAAAACCCTACAATATTCATTAGTTTTAGTTTCTTTATGATGCTATTTATTCTGAGGCTTTTGAAACAAAAACACTGATGATGATTTTGAATATGTTTCTGCTGACTACTGAATAATCATGCTGACTCATGAAGAATGGTTCCTTGTAGAACCATGTCAAAACTACTGTCTACATCAAAATGAACTGCTTTTGGCAAGAACTAAGACAATAAAAATAAAATCTTACAATGCTAAGGCACAGCAAACTCTTTTAAGCCTCAGAGTCTGTATGCACGTACCAGTGAGTAAATGGGTTATGTGCATGTCCCCTCCCTTTCTGTCCTCAAGGAGACACTCTGCTTCAGCCTGTGGGTTTCCCAGAGTCATGGCTGTAGATGGGGGACTAAAGGGAACAAAAAAGTGATGTTACTGAGGAGCAGGGTGGTGTCTTAAGTATCAGAGTGTTGTTGGAAAAGAGCTCCTTCAACTGACCTGCTCTTTACATAGACACAAAAATTGGACTCTAACCCAATTAGAATTTGTGGTATATATTACTAACATAGTGGTTTCAGAAAGACATGGCCGGACACATCAACTCATTTTTCTATCCTTTATCCTATAAACATCGACTTGTGCCAAAAAAAATAACTCAAAAGATGCTATAATCACATAAAACCTCTTCACATAGTGACTTTGACATAATTATTTTGACTATGAGAACTGTAGTGTGAATGTCCATTTACAACATAAATACATGGATTTACTGGTTAATGTAGAAAACTTATTCATATATGTTTACGCTTGTCGATATCTAGAAATATCACATGTTTTTTTGTCAGTGCTCATACACTTCCACTTATTTTTGTTGCAGCCTCAGTTTTCTTGTGACATACTGTACCTCTATTGGTGAATAGATGGCACAAAATATTGCTTATTAAATCATAAAAATCTGCATTTTGGGCTGATCCATGGTCAAAAGGGGATGAGCCTAGAACTGCAGTAACACTGGGATGTTTTTTTGCTTACAGTCGTCAAAGATACCTTTACATGTAGAAATACTGTGTAATAGCTAATCAGCAGCAAACGTCAAAGCCAACAGTCTCCTTGACCAAGTTATACATTAGTTATTAATGGATAAGTAATAAGTCTATTAAAACAGAATGGCAACTCCCGGATGTTAATACAGGAAACGTCACTTCCAAGCTACTCTGATGCTATGTTAAACAAAGGACTGAGGGCGGAAAGGCAGACAAATAGTGACAGACAACAAGTGAAAAAAAATCATGCGTCATCTTTCTTGTTTCTTCACACACAAAATGAGTAACACTCTGTGGGATGAATGACTAGGCTGTCATTGACCTTACACTTTAGACATCTCCTAGGCAGCAGAGTGTGTATTATTACACTTAAAGGGACATGACAGTGTACAGGGAAAACGTTGTGGTGGTTAAAAAGGGTTCATTGTTTGCAAAAGGTGCAGGCTTTTGGCTTGAGTGTGTTGTTACATCACATCCTCAGGGAGAAACTGCTCTACAAACAGCTCTTGACAAAAGAGAAAACACAACCTTTGGGCTGAGCTGATCCTTATTCAGTTGTTGTTCAGTGTCGAGTTGGGGCGGATTAATGTCTGGGTGAAGTGTTATTAGCTTTCAGATAAGACTCTGATAAGATCTCAGCTACAATACAATACGTCTTAACTTTAAACTCAATGAATACTCAGACAGAGTGTGACGAGAACACTTACCACTGTGGTTAGATTCAGATTTCGTAAGTGAGGGACATACTTCCTTTGCAAACCACAACTATAGCATTTTGTAACTGACTAAACTTAAACATAGCAGACAAGTCAATATTTCCTAAGCACCAAGTTTAAAACTGAATTGATATTCAGACTTGCAGAATGAGATATAAAGCTGAACAGATAAATAAGGTTAGGATGAGCTCTTACGTTTTAAAACAGGGGTCTCCGGACATAAGTTGTGTAGTGATGACAACCTGTAACAGAAAAAGAGGTATAGTAATGTAGGTTATATGCTGAAGAGCAACTGTATTTGTAATGGCAGAAAAAAGGCTGCAATGTTCCTGTGTATCAACTAAGGTTTGAAAAAAAAATCTTGTGTAATGTAAGCAATGTAAGCCTACGTAGATCTGTGCCCCAGGAAGAATCAGCATATTTAAAATCCATTCCCATGGCCCAGGCAGTTTATAGATCACAGGCTCAGACATGTGTGGCAGTAACTTTCATGGAATTCAACTTTTATCCATGACATAAATCCAACTTTTCAGGTGTGTCTTAGTTTACATGCTTTAGAGAAGCACAGCTTTGCAACAATAGGTTGTAAGCTTGTCTTTGCTTTGCTAAAATGCATGTTACCTGTACAGACGTGTAAGAATGAATTATTTGACGACATTTCAAACTTAAAGGCTTGTGGAGCTATGCGTTAAAACACTACCACACCTTCAGAATTGAGTTGTCCTGCCTGGTGTTTTTTGTGTCATATCCCTCTAGGAGACACCGTCGTGTAGTGCTGCCAGACCCAGCAAACTCAGACAGGTTCAAGTCAGCAAAGCCCAGCTGCACAGGGATATAAGAGATCAACCAGTTAGAACCATCTGACAGTTGGTTTATCTCTCTAAAACTGCCATCACTAACAATATATTTGTACATAAAGCATCATTCTGTGATAATGTGATGTTATAAAACTATTTACTTTCGAAGAAATCCAGCACAGCTAAGGTTTTTGGACACTCACCCTCATGCGTATGAGAGGGGATTTTAGATACTTGAGAAATCAGATAACCTAATACTTTAACTCATGGTTAATGCTTAACATAGCATAGATTGTGATTTACAGAATTTACAATCAGTAACCAAAACCGGAAACTAGAAATAAAAACATTCTAAAAACAGAGTCACCTTGCTAAAAGTTCTCTAAGGACACTTTGACTGTTATCACATATCATTTCTGATAAGACTGTTCTAATGGATGTCTGGCATCTAAGTGGCTACGTTTACAACAAATGGAAGTCTACAGACTTAAGAACAGAAGTATTACCTTTGCAAACGTTTTTCCACCCTTCAATTCCTTAAATGACAAAAACACAAAAATCAGTGAGGTTACAATTACCCGTTTCATAACTACCTCACGTACTATTTTCATTCAAACTTGACTCCTGTCTGGAAAAATCTCCTGCGATATGATTACAAATTAACAGTGCTCTGACCTTAACTTTCAAGTCTGAGTTAAATATCTGGACTTTGCTCTGGAAAATTTCTTCTATTCATTTTTGTTGTGTCAACAAACACGAGGTTGATGGCAGAAAATAAATGTCCTGTACCTTGCGCACAGACACCCGACAAAAACAGGGGTCTAGTACACCTGTCCCAGCGTTGGCACTCATCTTACACATGAAAGAGAATCTCTTCCTCCAGTGTACACAGTTGGCTTGGACTGTCTCCCTGTAAGAGAAGCAAATTTAGAAACAAACAGAAACAAAAAACATACACATATACTGAATACTGAAAGAGTAGATATTAATCTCAAGATTGCCACATTTATTCATGTTTTAGCCAGTGTGTGGATCCTAAATGTGTGCAACACTTCAATCCAATACTCAGTGTACTTAAAATGAATATTCTAGAAGAAGAAAGCCTTTGAGGCAAACTGATTTTGTCCTATTTTAGTGAATTAGACTTCAAAGTGTACAGAATGTTGATTAGACAATAGTGGTAGAAAAAGAAACAATATAAAAATGTGGAATTTCATAAACCACATAAATCATGTGATAATATTGTCAAAATGACTTTAAAAAGAGAATAAAGTTGTGGTTGGAGCCGGATAGGACTAATAACAGTGTTTAGACAGACGGTTACCATGGCACAGCCCTGAGGGTGAGCTCTGAGGTTGACATGTGTATACTTTTTCCAGAGTGACTCACTTAAATGCAAAACAATACGAGCACATAAAATCACAAGCCGCTAAGAAACTTCTGAATGAAGAGTGGAGACTGTGAGTATTAGTTATTAGACATATTAGAGTCTAAATAATGTTTCTAAATAATATGATGATAATAATCACACTGCTTATGAGAGGCTGGGTTAACTCAAGAGCTGTTGCTTAGTAACTGCTCTGATCAGCTGTGTTGTGTTACATAGGTTAATGAAATAAACATATATTTCCTTTTAGTAAAACAAAGTTAAACACAGCCTCTTGGTTTGTAAGTGGCTGTCTCCTTACACACAGGAGAAACTACGTTAAGACACAGACAGCTTCCTGCCTAGTTTTAGTCAGTAACTCTGGTCAAAGTATAACTTTAGCTGCCTATGATTAGTAACATGTCTGTGGTGTAACTAGTTAAACTAATGTCACAAAGAAGCAAAACCTAGACTAGGACAGATTCACAGGTCTCCAAATGAAAACTGAACAGGGACTTCAAATTTCACTTAAATTCAATTTTATCTTCTTTGGAAAAACCAGTGAACTGTTGCTATAAATAGAAAAAAAAAAAATCTTACCTAGTCGACTCTTCTGCAAAGCCTCCATCTATGAGTCTAATCTTACAGAACAGAACCCCGTTCACGAAGGGGACCGAGGACAACTCCTCCAGCTCGAAGTTTACTTTAAACTTAAATCTCTTCTTCTTCATAAGAATGAACGACATGATATCCTAAACGTCAGGAGGTGCAACAAGTCCCGACAACTGCTGGTGTCCCTGCTGGCTCTCAGCTGCTGTAGTCCTGCAGACACGATTCAAAGTTCAAATCTCCTCCTTCCCACCCACTGAAAAATATCATTCATGACGTGAAGAAAATTCCCCCGTTTGATTGGATAATGTGGCTACATGGTGGAAATAAAAAATAAAAAGAAATACCGTTTACCCTGATTCAAAGTGAATGGTGACCACGACAGTGTAAAAGAGAAGTGGGAAAAGAGAACATACATTTCATTCAGCAGGCATGTGACAGAAAAAAAAGAAATAATCCCAAATAAGCATATGACTTTATTAACACTATGGTTCAACTCACAGTTACATTAAACTTGTAATAAGTGGAAGGAATTTCCACAGCCAAAATGAATAGACCATAAATGTCATGGCAGGAATTCAGCAAGAACATATGAACTGTTTGTATACAGTTATTGGTTATTGAATATATGTCTAAACAGTGGTTGGAGAAGTAAGCAGATCAATAACTTAGTGAAAGTGAAAGTAGCAAAACCTCACAATGTCTTGACCTGTTAACTTAGAAATACAAAAGTATCACAAGTGTAATGTGCCCAAAATAACAGCACAGTCCCTGTTATATGCACATATTATTGGGTTGCTGATACATTAACGTGTTAGTAACATTATAATGGTGTAGCTGGTTGAGGGGCATATTCTATCCACTTTACAGTATATACTACTGGGTATTTTAATTCATAACAAATCACAGAGGTGGAAAGTAACTCAATTTAATCAAGAACTTAAATTTGAGGTTGATTAAATAAATAATAAAATAAATACATTTTGATTATTTTATTTTAATTATTTCAATTCTATTGTAATAATTTTGATGTTAACACTAAGATAAGATAAAATAATCCTTTATTAGTCCCACAGCGGGGAAATTTACAGGATTACAGCAGCATAGAGGATAGTGCAAACAAGAGACATAGTAAAAAAACAAGATCAAAAATAAGTAATTATAAATTACAGCAAATGAGCAATAAAAATACAGTAAAAAACAGTAAAGAATCCACAGTAACTTAAATAATATATATACAGACAGAAACTATTATAGTTTTGTTGAGTCTCTTCCTGTCGGCTGTTGAGATGCTGCTGCTCCAGCAGACTATTGGTTGGACAAAACAAGCATTGAAAAGATGTCACTGCATTTTTTAGTATTTTCATATTTTTTACAAACCAGAAAATTGGTCAATTAATTGAGAAAATAATCAACAGATTATTCCATAATGTAAAAAAATAATTAATTGCAGTCCTAAACAAAATAGTTAGGATTAGCTCCACTGCAACCAACTACATCATATTTTTACATGCATGAGTAATGATGTAACTATATGATAGTTAATAGTATAAAAAAAAAAAACATTTGTCTGCATTGAGTAGGCCTCATATTTTAATACTTTAATTTTCATGATTATTATTATTATATTCCTTTATTGATCCCCATGGGGGAAATTCAAGTGTTGCAGCAGCTCAACTACACAGACAATAAATACACATACTATACAACTACACAGACAATAAATACACATACTATACAACTACACAGACAATAAATACACATACTATACAACTACACAGACAATAAATACACATACTATACAACTACACATACAACTACACAGACAATAAATACACATACTATACAACTACACAGACAATAAATACACATACTATACAACTACACAGACAATAAATACACATACTATACAACTACACAGACAATAAATACACATACTATACAACTACTAAATACACATACACAGACAATACAATATAAATACACATACTATACAACTACACAGACAATAAATACATACAACATACTATACAACTACACAGACAATAAATACACATACTATACAACAAAATAAAGATAGACTACTAATA
Organism: Anoplopoma fimbria; assembly: GCF_027596085.1. Classification (NCBI taxonomy): domain Eukaryota; kingdom Metazoa; phylum Chordata; class Actinopteri; order Perciformes; family Anoplopomatidae; genus Anoplopoma; species Anoplopoma fimbria. Next base: position 25,074,028 of record NC_072451.1, on the reverse strand, counting down.
CTTCCGCTTAAATATATTTCTTAATGCAAGAGTTTTACATGTTACAGAGCATTTTTACATTTCAAAACTATACATATGTTTTGTATGAATGTAGGGAGGTTAAAAGGTTGAAAGCAGAAGATGGAAATACGAAAAATGGAATTGGCTATTACATTATAGATATACACTAACTAGCCTTAAACATGTACTTAAGCATTAGGGTCAAGGCTTGAACATATTCAGCCAGATAGGAGTACCAATTCACAAGTAGAATGAAACAGTCAGATTTGCTGAGGGCCACAGAGACGTCACTCACAACCTCTGACCCCTGACCCCTCCACCTTCTGTGCGGTGAAACTCCGCCCTCTAGTGGCGACCAGCGATACCGCACTGCAGGAAACACTACACCAAATGTTAATTTTTACAGTTCCTATATAAAGCACCATGACATATCACATGGAGCAAGGGTATAAAAAAAACAGATGGGGAGACTCACCAGAAGCATAAACCAGATTATGCACACGGTTAATCCGGGGATTGGATATGCATTTCACTACTTTTCCATTTTCACCCTATTTCCTCCTCTTCCGCAGAAAACACCGAGTGTCTACGTAGCCTGCACCGCTCCGCCCTCGACCACTGCAGTTCTCCTGAACCCATCACGGAGGACACCTTTACACGTCTGCAAAGAAACAACAAAGGAGCATTTTCCATCGCGACCGCCGAGCTCACATCTGGAATTTCGCAGCTTTTTATTCATGCTTTTCCAATATGCATAGGGATTAATAATCCGATCTGCAGGGCCACAATGTCTCAGACTTTACTCTCGCTTTTACTATCAAATGCCCGGTGCTGGGATGCCGACAGCCAGAGGTCATACCAGGTGTTGTTTGAGAGGCTTGATACCAATAACGATGGGAAGGTGGACGTTGCTGAATTACGTGCCGGCCTCAAGGCGATGGGCATTTTTCGACAGGGTGCAGCACAGGTAATAATAATAATAATCATAATAATCAAACCCCACATAATATTACCATGGGAGGCCAGACTGGGGCTAGTCAATGGCTAGTATTTACAATAATTTATACATTACACATATTGTCATTTTATTTGTAGTCTGATGTCAATAAAGTCTCAAGGTTTTGTATTGGTGGTATTGGTTTTACATGAAAGCAGGTAAATACATAATACTAATAATAATAATAATCAATCCTTTATTAGTCCCACAATGGGGAAATTATTTCTCTGCATTTGACCCATCCTGGAGGAGCAATTTGGGGTTAGGTGTCTTGCTCAAGGACACCTCGGCATGTTGCAGGTAGAGGGGTTTGAACCAACAACCTTGTGGTTACGCCCCGAGTGCAGGTATAATAATAATTAGACAATAAAATAAAGCAAACAAAAATAACAAGAGCAGATAAAGGATACAAAAAGGAATTAGCAATAAAAACTACATATTCAGTCTCTTTTACAGAAGAACCTATATAACACTCTAATGGGGGTCCATAGGAGATCAGAGCTTTCCCTGCTCGTTTTTGCATTTTTTGCATTGAATTCATTACCAGTGTGATAATATGTGTCTGTCTGTGACTCGCCCTGATACTCCCTGAAGGCAAATGAACCATCTATGACTCCTCTCTGCAGAAAATCGTGTCGTCTGGTGATCAGAACAAAGATGGGAGCCTCGACTTCAACGAGTTCAGCAAATACCTGAAGGAGCATGAGAAGAAGCTGCGGCTGACGTTCAAGAGTCTGGACAGGAACAACGATGGTAGGAGATGAGTGAGGCTTCCAGGAGCAGCCTCACTATCCAAAATACTTGGCACGGGTGATCATGGCACATGCCAGTCTATGTTTACAGCACTACACATCCTCTGTTTATACTGTAGCATATCTGAGTAGAGTTTCTGTCTACTCAATTGTTGTGTCAGGACGCATTGATGCCTCGGAGATCCAGCAGTCCCTTGCAGAGCTTGGCATGGACATCAGCAGAGAGAATGCCATGAAAATATTACAGAGGTTTGACCCCCACTTCTTTACATTACAGTCATTTAGCAGACGCTTTTATCCAAAGCGACTTACAGTCAGTAGTATATTACATATCATTCACCCATTCACACACTGATGACAGGCTACCATCAAGGTGCCACCATCAGACTCTAACTAACATTCATCATCCAGTCCACACCGATGGCAAGCCTTCAGGAGCAACTTGGGGTTAAGTGTCTTGCCCAAGGACACATCGACTGCCGAAGCCGGGTATCGAACCACCGACCCTCTGATTGGAGAGCTACCTTGCTCTCCACTACGCCACAGCCGCCCCCAAATACTTCTATCTGCTTTAACATGTTTCTATTTAGAGTTTTGATCTGAACGCCTTATATGGTCAGTATTATGCTTATTATAACCATAGATCATGGGTTAACAGGTGTCTGTGTGTTTCCTTAGTATGGACATTGATGGGACCATGGTGGTGGACTGGAATGAGTGGAGGGAACACTTCCTGTTTTGCCCGGCTCATAACCTGGAAGAGATTATACGCTACTGGAAACACTCCTCGGTATGGGACACACACACACACACACACACACACACACACACACACACACACACACACACACACACACACACACACACACACACACAATCTGCAGACAAATACAGAGGCAGGCGACTGCAGTGGAATGAATCACATGACGCCCAGTCCGCTTGTGTGAGTTGTTATGGATTTTCCCTGCAGCCCACATTTTGCCAGCAGCTTTGGAAGATTAGACTGTTCAGCATAATTCTGTCACAGCTGCACACTTTGGCCACTGCAGCTTGCTCCTACAACTCTTAGTGCAAATAAAGATGTCATTGTCAAGATGTCATTCAAGATATTTGCGAGCAAGACAGTTCCCCTTTTTGTTTGTCAGTGCACTGCACATTTATTGTGTCTTAGGAAACAAAATCAGACAAAACTGCATTCTCATTCCGTAGATGTGCTGTAGGAGTGACTGCAGGACATATAAAGTGCTGCATAAGTCCCTGTGTTTCCATGCAGAATAGCATTAATATGCCACTGCGCCATGTTTGTCACAGACACCTCTATGCTTTTAGAAAAACATTGGATATGTTTATCAGAAACAGCTAAGAAAAGCCAGATGAAAGTTCAGTCAGCTCAGGGATTATGATTTCATAAAGTAGCTTTAGCTAAAATGAGGTCAATTCATTGTTTGTTGTTAAAATAGTTACAATTCCCCTAACAGTGTGACCTTTTCTATGCATTTTTTATGGAAGTTGTATGACATATACAAGAAAATAAACATATGCTTATAATGTGTTTACTTCCTGGCTGCAACCTTGTGTTCAAGGTTTTGTAAATGCTGTTCTCTCTCCAGTCACAACTGGTAATTTGGCAATATTGACAGATAGACCTCAAAAGGAGAAGTGATTGTAGCCTTGTGAGGGTTTTTTTTGTCACATTGACAACCACACAAATTGACTCTATGTGACATGTGCCTTCCTGAGAGAGATACAATCTCAAAGGCAAACATTAATCTGCTGCAAGACATCATATAGTATTTTTTTGTATGTATTTATTATGACCATAAACTGACATACCATTGCTTACCGTATTTTCCGCACTACAGGGCGCACTGGATTATAAGGCGCACTGTCAATGAATGGTCTATTTTCGATCTTTTTTCATATATAAGGCGCACCGGACTATAAGGCGCATTAAGCGAAACAAAACAGTCAGTCAGTCAAACTTCCTCCACTTCCGTACCATTGATTCATTAACGTTGAATTCTCTCGCAGCTGCTCTATTCCCATGTTCTCCTGCGTGACTGACAGCCTTGAGTTTGAAGTCCGCGTCGTAAGCGTGTCTCTTGACAGGAGCCATGTTGGGTCCTTATACACACACACTGTAATATTATGGTGAAGCACAGTGTGTATTACTCCGCGACGCTCCTGACTACAGTAGCCGTAATGCTGCTGCGGTGCGGCTTTGTAGTTTACCAAAGTCGTACTAAAACATGTTGACAGAGCGCCGTGTACCACACAAAATCGCTTCGAGGTCAGTAAGCACAACCAGAATTAATCCATATATAAGGCGCTCCGGATTATATGGCGCACTGTCGTTTTTTGAGAAAATTAAAGGCTTTTAAGTGCGCCTTATAGTGCGGAAAATACGGTATATGTATGTGTTTATAGCTCCAGCAGGAGCAATTATGCTGATGGACATGTCTTCAATTTCACTGGTATGCCTCTTATCACCAGGTGCTGGACATAGGAGACAGTCTAGCCATCCCAGATGAGTTCACAGAGGATGAGAAGAGCTCAGGTGTCTGGTGGAAGCAGCTTGCTGCAGGTGCCGTGGCGGGAGCCGTCTCTCGCACTGGTACTGCCCCTCTGGACAGAATGAAAGTTTTCATGCAGGTGAAATACATGAAAGAACAAACGGACAAATTTATTTTTTCCTTAGGATGATAAGTTATGAAACCTATGTGTGTATATTTTCACACTGCAGGTTCATTCTTCTAAGACCAACCAGATAAGCCTGGTAGGGGGCTTCAGGCGGATGATCAATGAGGGAGGTATAACTTCACTGTGGAGGGGAAACGGGATCAACGTTTTAAAGATTGCACCTGAGACAGCAATCAAATTCATGGCATATGAACAAGTAAGCTCAAAAATGCACATTTTATACATTTAATGGATAAAACATTACAGATATTTGGAAAGTACATTGTTTATTTTCTCACGGTTTGTATGTGTTCTGTAGTATAAGAAGTTGTTATCATCGGAGGGCAAGAAGATTGAGACACACAAGAGGTTCATGGCTGGCTCTCTGGCTGGAGCCACAGCACAGACAGCCATCTACCCAATGGAGGTAAGTCACAGATTGCTTTACACTTTTTTGTATGTGCTGCAGCTACCTTTACAAAGAATGTAGTGTTGCATGCATTGCGACATACCACTTCATCATAACATTGCACCTTGAACTTTGACCCACTTGAATGCGCTGGCATCTGTCATTGGGGCTTTGGTCATTAGAGCTGTCAACTGTCTGTGCTCTTTTGGCTCAGTCGATATGACGTATCTTCCAGAAAAGCATGCTGGCTATAGGACATCCTGGTAATTTGGCATGCTACTTTTGACTTACTATGTATTGGGGCTTACTAAATATTTTCCTGGTATACTAAATGGTATGGTAATATTATGGGTATCGGGTTACCAAATAAATGAAGTAAGCTTTGTTTACGTTTTCCCCCACACTAGAAATCCCCCCCCCCCAAATAAATCTGTTCTTAAGTTTTTCTACTTTTGTACTTTATCTCTAAGGTATTAAAAACTAGACTGACCCTGAGGAAAACGGGTCAGTATTCAGGAATATTTGATTGTGCGAAGAACATCCTGAGGAAGGAGGGTATCAAAGCTTTCTACAAGGGCTACATTCCAAACTTAGTGGGCATCATTCCCTACGCTGGGATAGACCTCGCTGTTTATGAGGTATGTATTCTGCTCCTTTACTCATATTTCACAACAGAGTGCACTTCGTTAAATTAACTAATTCGTATGCACGATAAATCCGTTAACCTAGGATTGCGGTGCTACATTAAATCAGAGAAATAATCTTTTAGTTTTATGCTTATGTTTAATCATTTAATTCATCTCTCTCCTGTGTCTCAGACTCTGAAGAACACGTGGTTGACGTACCACGCCAAAGACTCGGCCAACCCTGGAGTTATGGTGTTAGTGGCCTGCGGGACCATCTCTAGTACCTGTGGCCAGCTGGCCAGCTATCCACTCGCGCTTATACGCACACGGATGCAGGCACGAGGTAATCTAAGTCTGACATTTGATAACAAGGATGACAAAACTTACACTGCACGCAATAACATAGTGTGTAATATACTGCGAGAAGTTTATGTGGTGACAAAACTGTAATGGCACCCAATACTTTCTGTACATAATATAATAAATGGGCTGTAATAGAGAAGGGCTTCCTTTAATAGACAGTACAAGAGTAAAAAGCATGATTTCAGATGCAAAACAGCCTCCCTAACTTTCCTTTCTCTCTCCAGCGTCTATGGATGCAGCTGACCAGCCCTCCATGAGTAGTCTGATGAAGAACATAGTAGCCAAAGACGGCTTTTTCGGACTCTACCGGGGCATCCTGCCAAACTTCATGAAAGTCATTCCTGCTGTCAGCATTAGCTATGTGGTTTACGAATACATGAAGACCGGCTTAGGAATTTCCAAATGATGCTGCAAGCAAATGAAAAAGAACATTTATTTGTCAAACTTGAAAATGCCTGAAATAACTCCAAGAGAACATACAGACATCAAACATACAGAGCATGACTTCCGCCAGCTGGCACAGGAGTTCAGTGGATGGAAAACTGTATGTGTCCCTCTGAGGGTCGTCTGTCAGTAGCTAAAGCCTTTATCATACCTGCTGAGCATGCTTTAATTTTTATCCTATTGTTGCACATACAACACACTGTCCAAAACACTGTCCAAAACAAGATCTGACAGAAAGATAGTACTGTACTAAATACATACATAAAAGTTAGAAACATAATACATGTTGGGTTGTGAAAGTCATCCTACTGTTATTCTGTAAAAACTGTGATCAACCAAAGTGGTAGCTCAGTGTATCATTCTGGGGATTCTTTGGTTACTAAAGAAATATTTTGTTCAGTGAAAGCTGGAGTTCATCCAATGTAGCTACACAGTAGAGTTAATGGTCTTATTTTAAAGTATAACAACACTACACCAGTTTAAATGTTGAAGTCAACACCCTTTAGAGGTAATTCAACACTTTTCTAAACTCCCAGAGTGACATCAGCTCCAGTCAGCAGCTGTCAACTAAAAATAAATGGCCCTGAAAAAATCAGTAACTTGTTAACACTGGAATACTGTGTGCATGAGGACAGATGTGTCTTATGCAATGGGAAAATCACAAATTCTGTGTTATCTGAGAATCGCTTAAATGTGCCTTACAGCCACTCAATGTGAACTGTCTGACATCACAGATGTTTTTTTACTACATATATATACTACATTTATGTACCGTGTGTATATATGTACATATATATGTTTTAAGTTATGATTATTTACTGGTTTTGATGATGGTTACTACTATGAAACATGGTAACTCTTTTAAACAGTAATAACTGGTCATTGGACTTGCAAGGAGCATGTTTTTGTCTTGTTTCAGTGATCATTTCATCATATCAAGACCTTCACAACCAAACACACACATCCACTCCCACTAGTGGATACTGTTACATTTAACATTCTGTGACTTGTTCTTCCACAAAGCTCAGCGGTGGGGCATTTGTATTTACCATGTAAGACGACAATCAGACTATTGTCTTTTTTATAAGTTATTTAAATGTGGATTTTAAGAAACGAAAACTGGTCTTGGTTTAAAAGTTTTTAGCCTGAACATGTGGAAACTGTCTTTGCTGGAAGGCTTATCGCGAGCAAATGGCTTAGTGGTGTAAAGTTCAGCTCTTCAGGGTGGGGATCACTGAGGTGTGTGAACAGCTCTGCCTAGTGGCAATTGAAGACAAAACACATGGACTCAACTGAAAATGTAGCTCAGTAGAATACAAGTAAACAAGACCATAATAGTAGTTTAGAATTTAGTTTTTTTTCTTTAATCATCCCAGGGATTTCTATTTTTATTATTTAATTAATAATTGAAATGGGCAGCAGTAGAAGGTCAGATATATTAGTGTATCAAAGCAGGCAAACTACAGAGGAAGTAGTTGTCTGATTTGGTCTCTGCCTTTTGTGTAGAGCATTTTGTCATCTTGTCAATCTCATGTTCTAACAATTGTTTGAATTTGCTTTCATTCATTGCACAAAAGGAATCTGGAGAATTCTTTAAGATACAGTGGCTTGTTTATATCTTAATTAAATGAATGAATGAATGAAGCTGGTCTAATTATTCTGGAAATTACACTTCTCGCAGTGTGCAGACATAATACAATATCATACATACAGTACCAGTCAAATGTTTGGACACACCTTCTCATTCAATGGTTTTTCTTTATTTTTATTCCTTTATTTTTTTCTACATTGTAGATTAATATTGAAGACATCCAAACTATGAAGGAACACATATGGAATTATGTGGTAAACAAACAAATGCTCAACAAACCAGAATATGTTTTATATTTTAGATTCTTCAAAGTAGTTGAATGAGAAGGTGTGTCCAAACTTTTGACTGGTACTGTATAACAATCCCTCTAGCAAAGGAAGCTACATGGGCTAACTATATTGCCTTTTTAAAGCGTGTGCAGTATTCTACTTCTGTTATTAATTATTATTCATAATAAAAATGTCAGACAGAACAAGAGACCATGAACATATCACTCCACTGGGACAACACTTGAGACCCCAAAGTCTAGTAAATGCAGGTAATTGAAACAATACCATGTCCTTTTATAACCCTGCAGAGTAAAGCACATAACATGTGCTACACATTCTCTATTTTCATGGCTATAATTCTACTGTAATAATTGCTGCTGTTATTATAAGTAGTCTTATTATATGAATCATTTATGTCATATACATTGAATGTGTTGTATCTCTGTTATGCTGTTCATTCTGTACACATGACATCTATTGCATTCTGTCCATCCTGGGAGAAGGATCCCTCCTCTGTCGTTCTCCCAGAGGTTTCTTCCTTTTTTCTCCCTGTTAAAGGTTTTTAGGGGAGTTTTTCCTGTGCCGATGTGAGGGAAGGACAGAGGATGTGAGGGTCTAAGGACAGAGGATGTGAGGGTCTAAGGACAGAGGATGTGAGGGTGTAAGGACAGAGGATGTGAGGGTCTAAGGACAGAGGATGTGAGGGTCTAAGGACAGAGGAGGTGAGGGTGTAAGGACAGAGGATGTGAGGGTCTAAGGACAGAGGATGTGAGGGTGTAAGGACAGAGGATGTGAGGGTGTAAGGACAGAGGATGTGAGGGTGTAAGGACAGAGGATGTGAGGGTCTAAGGACAGAGGATGTGAGGGTGTAAGGACAGAGGATGTGAGGGTGTAAGGACAGAGGATGTGAGGGTGTAAGGACAGAGGATGTGAGGGTGTAAGGACAGAGGATGTGAGGGTCTAAGGACAGAGGATGTGAGGGTGTAAGGACAGAGGATGTGAGGGTCTAAGGACAGAGGATGTGAGGGTCTAAGGACAGAGGATGTGAGGGTCTAAGGACAGAGGATGTGAGGGTGTAAGGACAGAGGGTGTAAGGACAGAGGATGTGAGGGTCTAAGGACAGAGGATGTGAGGGTCTAAGGACAGAGGATGTGAGGGTCTAAGGACAGAGGATGTGAGGGAAGGACAGAGGATGTGAGGGTGTAAGGACAGAGGATGTGAGGGTGTAAGGACAGAGGATGTGAGGGAAGGACAGAGGATGTGAGGGTGTAAGGACAGACAGAGGATGTGTAAGGAGAGGGTCTAAGGACAGAGGATGTGAGGGTCTAAGGACAGAGGATGTGAGGGTCTAAGGACAGAGGATGTGAGGGTGTAAGGACAGAGGATGTAACATGTGTACAGATTGTAAAGCCCTCTGAGGCAAATTTGTAATTTGTGATTCTGGGCTCTACAAAATAAACTGAATTGAATTGAACATGACGTCACTGTATCTGTATTGCATTGTGAGGACAAAAACAAGTCCCACTAAGTTTGTCCTAGTCGCGCACCGTAGTTGGGGCACCACTGTTGGAAAGAGGTTTGTCCCTCAGCTGAAAATAAACTTCACTAACTTCAGCTGGTTTCGGTGAGTTTACATGTTTTGTCGTTTCTTACGTTACATGTGGAAGTCTGCCTGTTGTAATAACCGACAGGGACGTCGTTGAGGAGGAAAGCAGCGTGCTAAACTAGCTAGCTGCTGGGAAACGTCAGCTAGCAGCTAGCAGCTAGCCAGCTGTAAGCTAAAAATATTCTCCTGCCTTTTAGTGATTTGAGGTCGACACAGCTGAGCTACCAGAGGTATGTTACAGCTATCATGTTGTGTGTGTGTGTGTGTGTGTGTGTGTGTGTGTGTGTGTGTGTGTGTGTGTGTGTGTGTGTGTGTGTGTGTGTGTGTGTAATCACTGCTCCAAAGGAAAGGCAACATTAGATGAGGAGAAGAGCTCAGGTGTCTGGTGGAAGCAGGTCCAGGTTTACAGTAACGTTACCTGGTTGAATCTGAGGCTGTCTAGCCCACTGATAAGCCTTCCTGGAAAGCTTTTGTGTAGAGCATTTTGTCATCTTGTCAATGTCATGTTCTAACAATTGTTTGAATTTGCTTTCATTCATTGCACAAAAGGTCAGAGGATGGGTGTAAGGACAGAGGAGGTGAGGGTGTAAGGACAGAGGATGTGAGGGTGTAAGGACAGAGGAGGTGAGGGTGTAAAGGACAGAGGATGAGGGTGAAGGACAGAGGATGTTACAGGGTGTGTGAAAGGACAGAGGATGTGAGGGTGTAAGGACAGAGGATGTGAGGGTCTAAGGACAGAGGATGTGAGGGTGGACAGAGGATGTGAGGGTGTAAGGACAGAGGATGTGAGGGTCTAAGGACAGAGGATGTGAGGGTGTAAGGACAGAGGATGTGAGGGTCTAAGGACAGAGGATGTGAGGGAAGGACAGAGGATGTGAGGGTCTAAGGACAGAGGATGTGAGGGTGTAAGGACAGAGGATGTGAGGGTGTAAGGACAGAGGATGTGAGGGTGTAAGGACAGAGGATGTGAGGGTGTAAGGACAGAGGATGTGAGGGATGTGTAAGGACAGAGGATGTGAGGACAGAGGATGTAAGGACAGAGGATGTGAGGGTGTAAGGACAGAGGATGTGAGGGTGTAGGACAGAGGATGTGAGGGTGTAAGGACAGAGGATGTGAGGGTGTAAGGACAGAGGATGTTTATTCTGGCATTATGGGAGAAGCAGACGTCTGTTCACCATGTATGCACTGTTTACCATTTTAAATCAGCCACATGTCAGCTGTAACAATAGGATATGGCTAGCTCCTGTTTTGGAGCCTGACATTTTACAATTACTTTGTCATCATTTATAATTATTATTCCTTCCTAAAAATCCCCATTGAGATTACAATAACATTCTCAGAGGGAGCCCTGGCTAAGATCACAGTGTTTCAAACCACATACACACAGTCATTTAAAGACATACAATAAAATGCATCATGAGTGGCAGAATCACAGAAGAGAATTATCTAGTTAAAGAAGCAATCACATACTCCAAATGAAGTCCAAACCCTTCACTATGATCAGTCAGATCCAACTGCAAATATGTCTTCAAGTGGTCTAGGCTGGAGGAATCTGTGCAAGGCCCATGAAGGCAACTACAATCTGGGTTAAAGGATGCAATGGTTAGGCAGAGCTTTGCAGCCTGGGACAAACCCCACATAATATTACCATGGGAGGCCAGATAATTTATACATTACACATATTGTCATTTTATTTGTAGTCTGATGTCAATAAAGTGTCAAGGTTTTGTATTGGTGGTATTGGTTTTACATGAAAGCAGGTAAATACATAACAAAACATCTTTGGGTTTGTCAGGTTACTGCATAACTAAGATTCTCTGAGTTTGTTCAGGTTGTTATTACAGAGCCTTTGAAGGGACATGAAATCAACACCAACTATTTTGTTTAATTTTCGAATGGCTAGATTACTATAAAGTATTTTAGTCTATGGTTTGTTCCCAAATAAAATTAAGTTGTCTTTTTTTCCCCCCCATTAGCACCATAATCAGGCAGGCATCATGGGCAACACAAGTGACAGAGTGTCTGCAGATCGTCATGGAGCCAAGGCCCACCGCTCAGACAGCAGCGGAAGTCACAAAGACCAAGAACCCAGCAGCAAGATGGTGGACAGCACAGACGACCCCAACATCTTCAACACCCATGGGCCAGAGTCGAAGGTACTGCTGGAAAATACAAAAACAGAAATACAGATTATTGTTCAGCATCTTGTTTTTTCTGAAAACATTTGTTAGATATGATTTAAAAAAAACAACCCAATATATATATGTATATGTGTGCGTGTAGTTGAGATATCAATTAATTTATTTTAGGTGTTAGAGGAGAAAGAATCAGATCTGGTAGACCAGGTGAAAACTGGTCGTCAGGCTCGGCCCACAGTCATCCGCTGGGCTGGAGGTGGGAAGGAAGTCTTCATAGCTGGTTCCTTTAATAACTGGAGCACAAAGATACCACTCAATAAGAGGTAAACATGTTTTTTTTTTCATGCTCTGAATGTCAGTACATTCTCACTTTTACGTTCTCATAGGGGTCCAATAGAAATGATCTTAGCTCATCCATCGTAGCTCAAACCATATGTGACAGTTGTAGAGTTTTAACTGAGGGGAATGACCGGTATTGCCCTAATACTATTTATTTTCTTTTTTCCAAAGCCATAATGACTTTGTAGCGATCCTGGACCTGCCAGAAGGAGAGCACCAGTACAAGTTTTTTGTAGATGGACAGTGGGTCCATGATTCTTCAGAGGTACATTAGTGTCATTTTTATTTTTATTGTTGTGTTATTGAAAGTTTTTCCTTAATACCAAATAGTTCAGTTCCCAACTCTTTCAGGCTTGTTGGCCTGTTACAATGACCTATGACGTTATATACATTAAATGATGGGGACCTCCCATGGAAATCAAATCATTTTAAAAAGACATCATCGGTAAATTGACATTAAAATCTCATCCATTCCCAAACCCTAAGGTGTTGACTGATATTGTCAGTGTTGCTGTTGTCATGGTATTGTTGTGGAATTTGGTCAGGAAATAGCAGAATAATTCTATTACTGTTGTCTCCTTCATCGCTATCAAAGCCTTTTTAAATTCCAGAGAAATGTGTGCAGTGTTATAAATAATTATAATATATATACATACATGTATACACATTTCTCTTTTGCAGGCAGTTGTAACCAGTCAGCTCGGCACCATCAACAACCTGATCCAGGTGAAGAAGTCAGACTTTGAAGTGTTTGACGCCCTGCATGTGGACTCTCTGGAGTGCTCAGACACATCAGGTCAGCTACAGTAAACACTGATGGAAATGAAACGGAGGTATTTTGAAATGGAAAGTTGAATCAAGCCTTGAAACCCTGTCAGCAGTGTTATTGTGCCCTTTTTATGCTTGCAGATCTGTCCAGCTCCCCTCCGGGTCCATATGGGCAGGAGCAGTACATCTTCAGGCCTGAGGAGCATTTCAAAGCCCCACCTATACTCCCTCCCCACCTCCTCCAAGTCATCCTCAACAAGGACACCAATATATCTGTCAGTGCCTCCATCTATCTACGATTCAGATTTAACACTATCATTTCCTCAGACCTTGATTTGATTTGCCTTTGTTGTTGTTTACCAGTTTCTTTGTTGTTTGTAAGTTTTCCTTTTACTCTTTTTCGTCAGTGTGACCCTGCCCTGCTGCCTGAACCCAACCATGTGATGCTTAACCACCTTTACGCCCTCTCAATTAAGGTAGGTTCGCTGGAAACAGCTGAAACACTCCTCACATGTCTACAGATGGTACTGGCACCACATGAAATGCAAACATTTCCCTCCCAGCTCTATAAACTATAAATCTCTGAGCAACCTAATTTGTTGGAGGAGTTTAATCTCCCTCAGCTTTCTGCCAGTGAATCAGATAGTCATGCTAAAACAGCTTACTAATCAATTGCCTCTGAAGTCAAGTGTCTCTGAAAATATTCACACAGCGAAATTGTACAACAAACTTTAAATGTCAAAGTCTCCTACTACGACAAACAATCAATCGGAAAACAACCCTGCATAATTTCTAATGTTACTGAAGGCGCTCACTACAAAATTCAGAGCATATCTATTGCCTCCACATGGCTCTCAACATGTCTGAGCTGGCGGCTCGTAGCTAAGGGTGCTAACAGTGCAAACAACCGCAACAGTGCCGACAGAGCTTGCAGTGTTAATCTGAGGGGCAACTAGAGGATAGGTGCTGCGCTTCCACAACACCGCTGTCAGTCTGGACGGTTTTATCAGCTGTAACCGCTGCATGAGCGTAGTGCTGAGCGCCGGCCGTGAGCTAAACAGTGGTGCACGCTCACATGCACTGATGTGCACTTAAAGGCACATGTAGCCAACCCTGCTATGTCAACAAAGCAAGGAGAAGCTCGGATGACAATACACACAGAGGGAGACAGCTTAATTCTCTGTTCAGGTAGCCTTTCCCCTTACAATATCTTTACAAAGTGAAAAGTTGTTCGCAGCTATATTAATGCTCTGAATATCGTATAGAGAACCTTACAAACAACCAAATTTGTGTTCAGAATGGTTGTAGTAAATATGTAAGTATTGCAGTAAGACACCTTTTAGCGCTTATTAAATAAAGGTTTTCCTGGTTATTAAAAACCATATATTTACATAATTCTCCATTGTGCCATGTGGACCGGTTTGCTGTTTCACAAAAACGAGCATCTCATGTTTATTTGCTCGGTGGGTTTGTATCTCTCTAATGGCAGATTGCCTGTGCGTTGTGTTTTGCAGGATGGAGTAATGGTGCTGAGTGCCACTCACAGATACAAGAAGAAATACGTCACCTCCCTGCTTTATAAGCCTATCTAAACCACTACTTGGGAGCTCCCCGGTGCTTTTAGAGAGCAGCATAGTTCTATTTTGCTGGGTTATTTTATTTTTTTTTCTCGGTATGATCACATTTAGCCAAATCTTGCACTGAACGAGTTTACAGGCAAGCTAAAGGCCAGTGGCTGAGACTTAGTCTTGGTTTTATTTAAAGTCTGCACTTCTGTCTACATAGGGCTCTGAATAAAAGTAGCAAAGTGTGTGTAGGGTGGTGGAGAGAGAGATGAAAACCATACTGTGGCTTTTACCTGTGACATCTACAGACAGATAAAGACTAAATCACTGTGTGTATTTAAGTGTTTGCTGCACCTTGTGAATATGTGCATGTCCGTGTGTAAACGGGGAAGAAGTTGATCTGTAAGGATCAGTTACTGTAATGGTGATTTTAAGGATGTTCTCCTAAAGTGGTGGGGTTTGAGTGTTCTTGGTGTGGATCAACAGTTTGATTTTAAAGTGTTGTGTCATCATATTCTTGTTGAACAGATGTCAATCACATGATGGACTAATTGACCTAACAGTATTTATGGCAAGTGCATGTGTGATAACAGAATGGTCTAGATGCTGAAGAGAGAAGCAGACTTGGCATTGGTTGAACATGAAGTGCAGTAACGTGCTGTAAAGAGAACTTAACTCAACATAGACTCACAAACACAATAGACAAGAACAGGATGAGGGGGAAGCAGCGAACAATATATGTATCATTGAATATCTCACAGTTCAGCTATCGTGCAGTGAAATCTATAACATGAGCTAAACTACCATTATTGGTCACTGTAGATGGAGTACTTGTCTGTTTTAACAGGAAAAGCCCACTCTCCAGAAGGGGAATGGAGGTCAAAAGGCAATGTTTAGTTCTGCTGCTGCCTTTATCTTGACATTTTGCTAGCACTTTACCATCCTGAGAGAAGGGGTGTTGATATAAGCTTTTAAGTACGCAGCAGGCAACTCTTACTGTACTGTAGCTTCTCTGGATTGTAGAACACAATTTGTGCTTTTCCTTCTTCAGATATGATGACCTTGCAGTGCTTTTTGTGTGCATCTGTATTGAGTTTTATTTATCAAATAGAAATGTACTGTATGTGTCTGTTACAACTGTAGTCATACACAGAGGCGTGTACACCGAAACAGTAGAACTTGCTGCTCTGCATGCGTTGTGAAACTTGTGAAATTACCACACATTTTCTGAGTGTGGTGCACATTTCGGAAGCAGATCGACCGCATTCAGATGAATTAACAGGGCTACGAGGAGAGATAGTTGCCATGAATTTAATAGTTGTACAATGTTTGCTCACTTGTGTTCTTTACAGTATAGCCATCAAAGATAATCTGTATTTTGAGGTATGTACTTTGAAAGTTATTTTTGTCAAGTCGTGCAGTTTAATAGTCTGCTTATACGGTACAGTGTGAATCAATGGTTGAAACAGACTTATAAAAGGGGCATTCATAACTCTTATTGGTGTTTAACTAGATGCTCTGAAAGTATTTTTTGAATGTATGAATGCCATGAAGTTTTGTCCAAAGAGTTTTTAAGGCTGATATAGAAAGATATTGAGGACAAGCGCCATGGCCGCGTGGTGTTTTAAGGCTGAAACCCAAAACTTGAATTTTTTCAACTGTTTAGTGAATGTTATTAAAGTGCTTTGCAGAACCAGTGTGATGAGTCTCTGTACACGGTTTTACTTCTTTGCAAATAAAGAACGGACACGCTGGTCCTAATTCCTGTCTGCTTGTCCTTTTTTAGTCCAGTATGAGATGCCAATATTCTGTATGACAGTTGAGTATTCTTTAAACAAATTTAAATTTGATTTGTTCATTTTATATTTGTCTAATAAATCCATACACTTTAGATACTATATAGTTTTGCCTTGGTGCTTGCTGTGGACTTATCAAAGAGCTGATTGGCTCCTAGTTTTGCCAACAAACACCTTTTTCTGTAGAAGAAAAACTATTTTCTGTGTAATTGTAACATTTAAGCCTAGATTGTAGGCTATTTGTCTCATGTGTAATGAAGATTTTATCTGGTAACAAACATGTGTAGTTAATAATAATGATGAATGTTTACATATATATAATTTACAAGCAAATATGAAAAAATCCAAACGTGGTATAGTACTCTACAGATGGATCTAACAGGCTGTAAATATTTCTGTGACTTCCTGTCTGTTCTTTGAAGGCTGCTGGAAACTGTCCGACTTGATCCCAGGTTTTTGTCATCACCCCCTGCTACTGCCTGATCTTGTCCATTTTCCAGGTGAGACGCAGTTCATCTCGAACAAGCCTATTTTGTGAGTTTTTATACCCTGGTCCTGGAGAATTTTTTTTTTATTTTTTGTCTTTAAAAAGCTGGAACAAGCTGATATTCTCTATTCTGGGACAAAGACACAATTAGGGTTTCTATACATAATTTCCGTCTGTCAGGTACTCTCTAACCAATCAGGTAAAAAGTTTTGTGCTTTAGAGTCAGTACACTGTGACATCATCAATCTTTGGGTGTGGCCAGATGTGAAACAACCTGATATTAAGATACTTTTAAATGAACAAACGCACAAACTTTTATCTTCTAGCAACAGCACAGGCAGAAATGAATGAGGATCCAAATATAAAACAAACAAAATTATTCAAAAGTAAACCACAAAAGCTTTTAAAGTGTTTTATTAATTCTTTCTCAAATCGTTCACTGATAATACTTTTGCCAACACATCACACTGTTAACTGTCATCAGAGACAGGATCCATATGAGTCCTGTATCGGCTTTCTAGTTCTTTATGCACAAACTCAGAAAAAACTGCTTTCCTATCACATAAAAGCTGCACCAATTAAATAGCAGTATATACATACGAAACCCAGGACCAACAATACATCGTTTCAAACTGCCCTTTGATTCTCTTCTTTATAACAAATAGCAAAAAGGCTTTGTTTACGCTCAACAAGGTGCTTTGTGGATCCAACATTTCGTAATCTTTCCTGTCATTGGCTTTTCCTTTAACAGTAGACAATTCTTAAAAACTTTCCCTTTTAACTTTTTAAATTTCAAAAGGAAATATCAAACCTTTTATCTCTATTGAAATACATGCCAACTTTTGTCTTTTTTTGAAGACTCGAGCGCAAACAAAACCTAATTTGGCAGATTTCAGTCATATCAGCACTGGTTAAAGGCCAACTCTACCACTGAGAGCAGACTGAAGAAGCTCTCAAGCTAATAAATGTAAAGGCAAGCGAAGCAACATTAATCAGAGCTTTGTTATAGTTGGATGAAATTGGGATCAGTGACTTAGATATCATGAAGGCATAGTTTGTGATTTCTTATCAGCCTATGTGACTAATTGATTCAAAGTGACATACTCCTCTAACATATAAATCATACATTGCAGGAAGTGAATGCAGCATTCATACTCGTATTACAATGATGTTTAACATCAAAATAAAACATATAAAGCTATTGCACAGCTACCCAGAAAATCAACTTTGCATAAGCAAATGTTGGATGTTTTTTCAAACTCACACATGAGCACACACATGCCAGCACACACATGCGTGCACACACACACACACACACACACTCACTCAAAAGTTCATACAGAAAAAGCATGTTATTTACAGCGTAAAATGGCAAATGTACAGCAAAAACACATCAAACTAAATTTGAACTGTTATAAGTGAGTGAATTAAAGATCAATGATCCAACCAGTAGCCTGCCAAAGTTTGCATCATCTATAAGAACTTCATAAACTATATTGCCATTACCATGGGAATGCTAAAACGGCCTGAACCAAGAGAAATAAAATAAAGACAATAGCATATGGCCAAGTGGGAAAAATCCACCCTGTTGAGTTTTGGTCCAAAAAAGGAGCTCATTTCGGTCGCACAATTCAAAATATATTGAACCAGCTGTCTAACGGTTACCGTCTCTGTGGTTCTGGAGGCCCTTTGGAATAAAGACAACTCAGTATCCCAACGGTCTTATCCGATCTGGGTTTGTCATTCACATGGATCAGGCAAGTCAAAGTGAATTGAAGAGTTCAAAGTTCAAACTTTGGCAAATATTGGCAATCCACTGTTCCATAGCTTAGATTTAATAATCTCTGTCATGCATCAACAGTCTGGTAAAAAGTACAATCGTAACACTGATCGTGTCTTAACGTTAATATGAGTGTGACTAATAATCCAGTGTCAAGCGAAGAAAAAAAATAACCCGGTGCAGCATTATCATTCAAGAAACATCCTTATTGCACATGCTCGTATGAGAACTCCTACAGAGGAGCTTGAATACGCGTGTTTAGCCTGGTTCCATTTGAGCACTTTATCCTCTTTTTAATTTTTTACATATTCTTGTGTACTTCCCGCTCAGAAATCACAACCAATCAGATTTCATGAGGCCTTGAGCATTTAATTGACCTTACTCGCGTGTTTTAAACTTATTCAGTACTTCAAATTCAGTAGGTGGGTACCAAAAAAAGAACTGTTAGGACCCTAAAAGAGGAGGCTTGTGACTAAAATGGAACCTTTCTCCGGCTTTTGTTCTGCTTTTCATATCCCTTGGCTGATGTCTGACAAAGCATTCATGAGCTTCCTCCACAAATACAGATACAACTAGTACACGACTACTTAGCAGTGACCGCCTACCTTCCTCCACTGTGTGTAGTGATACATCGTGGGTGTCATTTTGTTCTTTGCATTGCATTTGCAAAAAAAAAGTTGTTGTTGATAAAAGTGCCACAAGAAGTAAACTTGCAATTCTGTGGCAGTCAAAGTTGGGATATTCTTGTCTTTGAGTGAGCTTTGAGTGAGCAAACATACAGTGTGATCAAAAGTGTGACCCCTCTCAAGCCACGATTAAACATGCATGAACATCTATTCGGTCCGCAGGCTGTCTGGCTCTCAAAAGAGGATGCTCTTAGATACAGATCAGGGGGTGTACTATAGAAACTTTAGATTTTAACTCAAAAGTTACATTT
Source organism: Anoplopoma fimbria (assembly GCF_027596085.1). Lineage (NCBI taxonomy): Eukaryota > Metazoa > Chordata > Actinopteri > Perciformes > Anoplopomatidae > Anoplopoma > Anoplopoma fimbria. The sequence continues at coordinate 25,054,481 of NC_072451.1, read as the reverse complement.
TCTCAAGTGTACGGTTAATTTTCCAAATCTCCTTGTAAATATATTTTTTAGAAAATCTATTAATATGCTATAATTATCCTGAAAGTTTCTTTAATACAAGCAGAAAATCCAAAATGCCTTTTCTGTAACCAGATCTAGAACATACACCTGGTCTGAGATCAGTGTCTGGGAGCATCCTCAACCAGCTCCATCAGTAGGACGCACTTCACTGAAACCACCAGAGGCACATTTCAAACACCTTCTTCAGTCACACACACGATGAGGCAAACTGCAGACTGTATCACTCAAAGACAATAATACATGTGGTGGGAGGGGGGAGAGTGACAGAAAATTGGCAAGCGGGTGAAGGGAGTTTGATAAGGCTCAAGGGGCAGAATATACTGCGCACGTATTGCCTGAAGGAGGGACAGGTGGAAGCACTCTCATGGCTTGACGTTGGCTGGGGTAGTTCGGCGGGTCAAGAAAGGCTGTTGTGGGGGGCTGGAAGGAAGGTGGCGGTGTTTACATAGAGGTCAGAGGTCAGAGGTGGTAGCATTGAGGCTGGTTTTTCAAAAGTCTAAAGTAGGCATTGGCTGCTGCGCTTCCTCGCTGCTGGACGTTGATTGGCTGCAGCTCCGGGAGCACTGCTGGTCTTCAGGAAACTGCGATCAGCAGGCCACTCTCTGGCAGCACCTCCTGGGTCCTCAGCTGGGTTTTTGGGACAAAAGGAGAGAAAATTAGAGGCTGATAAAGCCTCATACAGGCTGATAAAACTGACAGACTTATGGCAAGGTGAAATGTTGAAGGAATAGTTAAACATTTTGGCAAATACGCCTATCTGCTTTCTTGCAAGGAGTTTGATGAGAAGGTTGATAGACTGTTAGCTTAAAGAAACAGCTAGCCTGGCTCTGTCTAAGAGTAAAAAGTCGACCTACCAGTTATGAGCTGATTTATTTTTTCACCAGTAAATCTGAAATCTCTGCTAATAAGTGTTAGCACAGATTTTAAGGTGTAGGTAGGTAGATGTTACCCTCAGACAGAGCCAGGCTTGCGGTTTCCCCCGGTTTCCAGTTGTTATGCTAAGCTAAGCTAACATGTCTCCTGACAATAGCTTCATACTTAGTGTACAACCATTCCCAAAATATAACTGCTTGCTGATGAGAAGCTGAGAATGATTAGAGAATAAGCAATGCTGTTCACTCAAATCCTCTGTCCCTCACACATGCACCCACACACCCACACACACACACACACACACACACACACACACACACACACACACACACACACACACACACACACACACACACACACTGTGTACTACGTGCCTGGTTGTGAGAATGGATGTGCTTATGACTCAACAAAATCCTGTCATTGAAGGGCGGCAGTAAAAAAAAGTTTATTTAAAGCTGTGAAACACATTTTGTGTGTACATCATTTTGCAATACTGTGACAGCATGCACAAAGAATGGAAACTACGCAACGTGCGGTTATCTTGGTGCTAACTGTGGGGGGGGGGGGGGTCTAAAGCTATGAATAGACTAAACTTTAATACAGGGGACGTGTAGCAGTAAACAACACTTTAGTGCGGTGGCGGCTTAGTAGCCGGGTGTGTGTGCAATTTGGTGTTGGAGTTGTGGGTTCAGGAACAACTCATGGCCTTAAACTTAAAAACTGTTATTTACCAGTTGAGTAGTTGTAGGAGGATTTTAAGATCACTGTGTCAGGTGAAAACACACCAAATACATAGGTGGGTCCTGGTCATGACTGTGTCCCATGGGGAAAACAAGCTGGCCTCACACACTCGGCTCCAATGACAGAACTGATTATGTCGACTTTACTTTATTTACATTTACAAAAGCCCAGGAGTGGTACAATAAAGTCTGTGTGGAGCTGTTTGTGTTTGGTCAGCCTGTTTTCTTCACAGGATAACCTCCCATGTTTTATTTATTTTTGATAAACACTCTCATAAAGCAGAAATGTCCTAAAAAGTTAGTTTAACCAGGATGCAGTTCGCTGTGACAGGATGGTAAAGCAGTGATGTCAGCATGGTAAGACAAAACAAATCCACGCAGAGGTAAAAGCTGCCCCAGACCACAGAGTCACCCTCATTTACTTTTACACCTACAGTTTGACCAGTAGGCTTAAAGTTGTTTTTGGGGTTATTCAAAAACAGCATCTGGGACAACATCTACCTGTTTGCAAGATCACACGATGTCAAACAATTACCAGCATAAGGAGGGGAAGAGGAGGAGCTTAGAGAGGAAAGTCTCAGCTCGTTCTTCTGGGGGGTTTAAAGATGGAGAGGAGAGACAAATGCAGGACGAAGGAACAAGTGAGGCAGGAAAGCCACAAGTGATGAATTTACATCATAAAGACACCAGGGACATCACAAAATACAGTACTTATATACATAATACTGTGACTCATGGAGTATGCACACAGCTAACCTTTATTATGTATGATATCATGGATATAATGGTGATGTTTGCTTACCTCTAAATTTGTCCTTGCTTTCTTCAGAACATCACGAGTCCTTGACACTGCAAAAAACAAGGAAAAAAAAGATGTGTCTATATTGTTATTACAGAACTACTTGAGCACACAGATAATACATCCATGTAAGTAACACATGTCGTCTCAGGTTTTTGAGCATTTGGATCTGGGATACAACATACATTTATTGTTTCTGTCCAAATCCCTAACCTGTGCTTCCAAGACCTACTGCTCTGCCCAAGTTTCTCTGATTATCTCTTTTTTTCACACACACAAATACACAGAAACACTTACACTGGTTGACAATGAAGTGCTCCATGTTCTCCTTGGTGCGGCTGGTGTTCCTCAGTCTTTGAATCGTCCCCTTAAGAACCTCTTCCTGCTCTGACATACGCAGTTTCAGGGACAAGATCTCCTCCTGCATGCACTGCTCCTACACACACACACACACACACACACACACACACACACACACACACACACACACACACACACACACACACACACACACACATACACAACCAAACATGTTTGTGATACAGCTCTTTAAAAGATATAACTTGTGATATTTTATTTATTATTATACTGTGTGGCCTAATATAGCTTATTCCTCTGTGACAAGGGGCTCCATTGTTTGTTAAAAACAAATCTGGAGCCACACCGTTTCCTACTGTGACCTGCCTCTCACTAGCACATCAAATTCGCTGCAATAAAATATTGTCAAATAAATACACTATTTACACCTTTTGAGTAATTTTTCTTTCTGTTTCTTTCTGTTTTAGGAAGTCATTTCACCTTCGACCTATCTAAATATCTTCAGTAGGAACAAATGGGCTTGGGGCTGAACACACTGTTGGAACACACCGAGTAACTATTACATTGTTGACAATAACACATAAATAGTGTATCTCCAGGCTTGTAGTTTGAAAGACCAGACCAGCAAAAAACAATCAAAATATGTCCCAAACCTTTTTAAGGTTATGGATGGAGGGATCAGTGCTGGGCAGAGCTGCTCTCCAGAACATCTTCAGCAGAGACATCGCCTCTTCCAGGATCTGTCTCAGAGTCTTAGTGTTGGACAGCAGACTCTTCACACATCCATAGTCCAGGACCTGCATACAGACCCCAGTTAGATATTTGTGCTCTATAGTCATGACTTGTTGTAATTGAAAATCTCTCTTTGGCCTTTTGGCTCTCACCAGCTCACTGCTCTGCGGCTGGTTGCCCTCCAGCAGTGGAGGGCTGAGGCAGGCCTGCAGGGTTGTCTCCATGCGCTGGACAAGGCTCCGGCCCTCTAGGACTTGCTGCTGTAGAGCGCTGAAGTCATCCACATGACCAATGGCGTGGCGGCCGTTACGGTTCGCAAATGACCCGTCAGGGGCCTCCCCCTCCAGTTCAGAGTGAGGGTCAAGAGGGTCTGTTGGAGGTAAAAGAGCTGAATGTAGTTTGGAATTTGACTTTGACTGGAATTTTTTCAACTGTAATGTGAGTTCGGAAGTGAATAAAACAATATTCTTTTAGGCACATTACAATAAAACAATAAGTTATTATTGTTACAGAGCAATCAGTCCTCACATTTAAGACAGATTAAGTTGCAAACATGCAGTGCAGTTAAAGTCAAACCATTGGCAGTGCTATGGCTGTCGTCCAGGTCTGAGTAGGGAGGACCGGGAGATCCACAGTTAAACAGACCAATGTCCCTGACCGGTGGAGACGGAGCCGGATCTGTGGAGCACACAGAGACACAAACCAGGCTTGGACACACAGAAAACCACACCACAGCACACTGAGCCTCACAAACATGTTGTGTTGTTAATGTTGTGTCTGTATCTAGAAGCCGCCGTCTCACCGTGCAGCAGCTGTCGCCTGTAGAAGTTCTCCCTCTGGGGGCTGGCAGTGAGGGTGGAGAGGGAGGGGGTCCGGGGAGAGCCGACACCCAGCTTCTGCTCCAGCTGCTTGTGGAGCTCCAGTTGTTTGAGGGCACTGTTCTCCTGGACGCTGTTTTGCAGCTGGGCCCGCAGGCTCCTTACCTCGCCGAGCAGCTCTCCCAGCTCCACCGGTAGACCTGGGAGCTCGCACAGGTAGCCTGAACACAAAACACACAATCAACCGAGAGTCTGATTGGACATGCTCCTGCTTTAGTGCCCCTTGGGGTTATCCCAGCACATCAATACTGTATAACTTTGATTACATGTTTTTCAGTACTTGGATGTATGTTTAAATAAAAAAATGTAGATCATTTTGTTATCAAAGCATCTTTCAAACTGTTGTGATGACATAAGTAAAGTGAAACAATCGGAATTGGAAAAATGTGAGCAATCTGCTTTTGGCCCATACATCTCATTTTCCCAGGTTTACCAAGATGCCATTCTTAATACTACCACCAGATGGCACCAATTTATTTTATGTAAAAAGGGGAGTATATTAAGTAAAGCTTGTGTACAATGGCCAGACTTGCCTTTGTTGGCCTTTGTGGAACACACTCGATCATACACTTGTAGTTCACTCTGCAGGGAGTGGATGAGCTCTCTGCTCTCACATAGCTGCTGCTGCAGTAGAGACACTTCATGCTGGAGCCTGAGGATACATAACCATACATGACAGTCAGAGATGTCTACAGACCATCACAATTTATATCAACAAATCAGTGGCTGTTTGATTTAATCTGCATATAAACACACTAACCTGTTTGTTTTCTCCTGACTGGCCTGCCGTTCCTGCCTTAATATGTGTATCTGCTGTCCTTGCTCCTGAGTGTGAGCCTGAAGTCGTCTTAGCTCCTCTTTCCACTGCTCTGCCTCCAGCTCTGCTTGTTTCAGACGGGCGCGTGCTGTGAACACCGCCTCCCGCAACTGCACCACCTCCTCACATGTGTCTGAGGAAAGAGGAGAGTTCCAAATGGGTTAACATGCAACTATTCCAGAAGAAAATATTAAAAACCTTTAGATGAAGTACCTGTGTTGGCCTGCAGGTGTGACTTCAGACCCAAGTTTTCTTCCTTCAGGACTCGGATCTCATTGGACAGTTGAGTGACGGTGTCCAGACCCTGAATGTAGATGTTTGTTGGTGCCCCTGGACCAAAAAGAAAAAGGAGATTTATTTTATGTAATTTCTTACATGTAGAAAAATTAGTGGCAATGTTGCAGCGAGGGCCGCAATACCTCCTCCACGCCCAGGTGAGGCCAGTCTCTCTTCCAGCTGCTGCCGGAGCCTCTCGTTGGTCCTAATAGACTCCTCCAGACGCTGACGGAGACACCTCACCTCCCGCAGGTGCTCCTCTATCAAATTTACCCCTGTAGATAAAATAACAATAATATGGTAATAATCATTTGACTCATTTGCATATTAATTACTATCAGACAAAACAGTAGAGAGTCAAACCTGCATGGCCGCTTCCTTGCTGGTGTCCCGATGATCCAGAGTAGCCTCCTCTCTGCTGAACCATGTTTTCAACGTCCCACAAAGGCTGTCCCGTCACTAGACCTGAGTCAGACTTTATAGAGTGGCCTTCAGGAATGCCACCCAGCTGATACTGTTGAAAGGTATGATGGGATTGCTGGCTGTAGCTGGAGAAGTCGTGCTGCATGTGGGCACCCGGTCCGAGAGTGAACAGAGCCTTGTCATGTGGAACTGCAAAGCCTGGAACCATAAACACACACAAAAGAGTGAAAACACCCACAGGACAACAGAGGAATGTAATTAATCTGCAAGTGAGATGGTTTCCAACAGGCGATATTATGGAAGTTGTTGTACACTTTTCACACATCACGCCCCCACCCGCCATGGCCCTCACCCCTGTTCTGCTCATTCATCTGTTTGTACAGCGTGTCCAGTTCTGGGCGAACAGCGATCACAGACAGGGCCCTGGGCCGGGGGTCAGAAATGACTTCTTTACCCCAGATGTCAGGGCCAGAAGGAACAGAGTGGGAATAGAAGACAGGCTCACTGAAAAGGGCTGGAGGAGAATGACACATACAGAATATGAAGGAGGAGGATTGAAAAAGGAAAGGTGATTTTGGGGTACATTGCATGTCAAAGCCATCTGTAAGACCCATACCTCTAGAGGACTGACTGGTCAAACCCACAGGGGCTGAGCAATGCATGTTGGGACAGCTGTTGGAGGACTTGAGGAAGCCATGAGGATGAAGGATGGATGGACGTACTAAAGGAGGGGAATGGAAAGTGAGAGGAAGGAAGAGGCACTTCCCATATAGTGAGAGTCGGAACATACAAATAAACTTTACCGTCTTGTTCTGATCCTTGTCCTGGCTGCTGCAGCCCGTGCTCCTCCTGATAATCTCTGGAGTCTAAATCGGAGCACAGCTCCAAGTCTTCATTGGTTCTGTACTCATCGGACACCATGGACGTTCTGTCTGATTGGTCGGTGGTCTCAGAGAGGGCATGGCAGCTGGACGGGGTCTCTGGACGGTGCTGCAGCTTGGTGTGGAGGGACTCGATGATTTTATCTTTCTGCTGAAGCTCCTTACTCAGCCTGGATGTGCAATCAAGACAATCAACCATTTCAGTCTGAATTGATAACTATTCATGAAAAATGACAGCTGCTTGACATTGCCTGGCAGTTCACAACAAAGCTTTTTTATGCTTAAATTTGACATGATATGTTTAGGTTGCCAGGCACTCTTAAATCTCTAAAATATTATAATCACTGAAATTATGGACAGTTCTTATGTAACTCTACATCATTTGCACATGATTATCCTTGAGTAAAATGCAAAACTAAAGGAAGAGTGTAGAGCAGCAGCAACTAGTCAATCAACAACTACTGCAACTATTTCGATTTTAAAGGTACATTTTTTATAAATTAATAACAAAATGCTGCTTTGTTAATGTGAGAATGTGATTTGTCCTACTGAATAATTTGGGATTCAGTCATTTTTTGACCGTTGGTCGGACAAAAGAAGTAATTTGAAGAATTTGCCTCAGTCAACAGGAAACTATAAAAGGCATTTTCAACCATGTGTTGACATTGCATAGATAAAACAATAATTGAGAAAATAATCACAAGATTAATCGATGATGAAAATAAAGACAGAAGTTAAGCAAAGGTCAGAGATGAAAATTTAAAATAATATAATATCCGTTCAATGCATGTTGCAATTTGTACATTAATAAATATAGTATAAATATTTAAATCTTTAAGCCTCTTCATGGATCTTTGATCTTTGATGATTTCAAGCCAACCATTTGCTGTAGGTGGACCATCGTCTTAAAGTATATTTTCCTATGTCAAGTAACTTCCCTTACTGTTTCAGTTGCTGAAGCATGAACTCCCTGTCTCTCTCCAACAGCATCCTAAGAAAAGCTGTCTCTCTTGCTTGTCCTCGAGCCGTAGAAAAAGACCACAGTGAGTCCCTGTATATGGAGCTGTTCTTTGAAATCATAGACTTCCACAGGGGAGCCATCAGTTCAGTCCAGAAAGACCAAGTCCTTGATGCACTACAGACTCTTTGCCGTCCTCTGATTATAATCACTTAAGGACTTCTTAGACTACCTTAACAATAAAATACTAAAAAGAAACAGCAGTAGCTTTAATTGTTTCTGCATATTTCAAAATAGCAGAAATCCATGAATAAGTGACTGAGTGTAGATCCAACAGAAACAGTCTTCCATTGATCGCGGTCGACTGAATGGAGCAGCACCAGGAAAGGACTGTCACACATTCACACTGAGCCTCTTAAGTCCAGCTGGTGGGACACCTTTACTGTAAGACTATTCAACAAGAGCAACTTAAGGTTTAAGGATCCATGCTGGGGCCTGTGTGTGGATTAACAGCAACCTTCTGTCTCCCTCTACCATAAGGAGACATGTAGTGTGCTGCAGCGGGTCACATGACGAAGAAACCTAATCCCTAGGACCGTAGAGTAAGTGTCTACTAATAACCTCAAGGGAGGCCCGCAGATCACAATGCTGCAGGTGATTCTATTGATCAGTGTTTTGTTCTTATTAGTTAAAAAAAACCTTTTGAAAGCACTTAAGCAAGCCGACTCACCTTAGGGCAAGCAACTCATGGCCTGTCTTGTCATCATGGCTCTCTGCACGTTCGCCTATTGAAGTAAAACAGGAAAGACAGCATAGGAGAGAGGAAACGTCAGAAAACTACAATTTGGGCTTAAAAGGACCAAAAGAATGGGAAACTAGGAAACACGAAATGTCTTTCTGTGCGATGAATGATATGGGAAAAAGTTCCTTACGTCCACTGATCTTGGCAACCACTCTCTGTGCCAGGGCAGAGTTCTGTGCCAACTGCTCCCTGAAGCTCTGACCCATGTAGTAATCAATATCATTGGCCCGCAGCAGCTCCTCGAAGGCCTGCGAGTTGAAGAGAATTTGACTAGGTATAAGAATACCGACTAAAAATGTAACACTGCGCTGGTTCATATTATTTCCTCATGTTGGTAGTATGTAGGGATGTGATAAAATGGGGTTCAGTGATGTAGTTTTCAGTACCTTGGTGGTATCACCCAGGTGCTGGGTGAGGATATGGCCGACTCCTTGCCCCTCTCTCATCCTCTGCCTCAGGTGGGACAGCTCACGAGCTTGTGCCTGGATCAGAGAGTTGTACTTCCTGTGGGAGGGAGGGAGAAAAGGAACCACAGTGTTAATAGAGGGCTGTAAGTCAGGTGATTAATCAATCTCATGTGCTTCAGTGAACTTATTCTAGACTAAAGAAAGGTGTAACAGCTACCTCCATGGCTTATCTGTCTTATCTGTCTCTGTTCACTCACCCAGGCCAGGTGGCACATTTCCCTTCCTCTGCTTGGCTTTTGTCCTCCAGTCTGGAGCTCTTCAGTTGCGCCTCGAGTGACGCAACTCGTGCCATCAGTTCTTGCAGTTCCCTGCTGGGTTTGGACCCTGAGAGAATGCCCTGGTTGTCAGACATCCATCCTTCATCCTCTTCCACACCGCTGGGGGCTGGTGATGTCTCAAAGGCCCAGTTTACCTAAAAGGTGAGGATAAAATGGCAAAAAAACATCATGAATGGGATTATTAGGAATAAAAAATGAAACCAAAAGTCCAGTCAGTGATGCAGAGTAGCTGGGTAATGTTACAGTACCTTGCGTGGGGTTCGCTCTAGGCTGGATGCGTAGTCACTGGTGGTAGACAGGGAGCGGACACGGAGCTGCAGCCCACGAATCACCTTGTGGCAGCGGGTCAGCTGTGAGCGGAGGTCCTGGACCAGATGCTGCAGAGAGGATGACTCTTCCTCCATTTCATAAGCACCAGCATTACTGCTGCCAGCGTACAAGCTGCCGCACGCACCCTCATAGTCCTGGTTATGGGACAGCGATGTGCACATCTCCAGGTCATCAAACTCTGAAGAAGGGAGAGATGAAGAGACACATTGATTCATGATTAATGCGGATCAGTGAGTGCATTTTACAGGAGAGGAAAATATTTGTGTGTCAGTTTGAGAGGAATCTGGTCGGTTTGTTACCTGGGCTGCTGGCGTCTTCTCTCTCAGCTTCGTTCTCACTGCGACCACAAGTCTCATAACCCAGATCCTGGAGATCCACCTGCACCTGCTTACTGGCCTGCTGGACCGATGTCTCCGCTGCAGAGACATAAGTAAGAAATCACTTGAATCTTGCATACGAATCAGTGTTTGATTAAGTATCATCTTTCATGTGTCTAACAACACGCCTGCGTTCCTTCATAGATGTTCCTGAGAGTGACTTACTGAGCAGATCTCTGTAATCCTTCAGTTGTTCAGCCTGAGCGTGGACCGTGGCTTCAGACACCATCAGCCTTTCCTGCAGTTCTCTGTTTTCCTGGTTTCTCAGAGCCAGATTGGAGCTCAGGCAGGCCGCCTGCTCACGGAGACCCTCCTCTATATCCTGCCAGAGCGCTCCCTCCTCCAGGTTGTCACCAGCAGGCTCCACCTCCTGCAACGGCAACATGCTTTAGCAACTCTGACATGTAATACACATCAGAGGATATCACAGGTATGTCCTTTTCATTATATTAATGTTTAGGAACTTGTTGGGAGCAGTTTAAATGACATGTTTATAAGCACACTGATAATATCAAACTAACTGCAGGCAGAGCAGTGATGACTCCATTACTTCTATAAACAACCACAGGACTAAAAGAACAAAACAACATTACATAGATGGGACTTGGAGACATCGCTGCTCCTGCACAGTTAACTGAAATCTGCTTTGCAATGTGTTGAAGCAGAAATAAAATAACTTCTGTCAGTTTTTGGCTAATCTTTAACGCCTCAAGAGTTAAAAGGACTTTGGGAGATTTGCAGCAGCTTCATAAAATGTCTGAGACAGGCAGTTACAAGCTGCAGTTATAAGTTATTAACAGTTTAATTTCTATTAAATGAAGAATGTGTTGTGAAGGATGTGTTACCGTCTCAGGCTGGTGATGGTGATGATGGGACGTCAGAGAGCGCGGCCCCTTGCAGTGCCTCTTTCCTCGTTCGTCACTCAGACTAACACACGGATGACTTCGCTTTCCCACCGCCACTGGAGATCTTTCCTCCTCTTCATCTTCTTCCTGAATATCCTCCTCCTCTTCTTTCTCCTCTTCCTGATTCAGACTCCTGTGATTCCTCTCTAGGTTTTTCCTCAGCCCCACAACTCCAGCTCGTCCTCTGGTTTCTTTCAAAGCCTGGTTCTCCTGCTGCAGCCTCTGCAGGGCACTCCTAGCAGAACACAAGGAAGAAGGACAAATAGACATATGCATGATGAAGTTGTAAGATTTAAACCTCTCCTACATCTAAGACAAAAAGTTTCCAGAGGATCTTTGGGACGTATTTGCACCTCATCTGAGCCACGGAGGTGTATCCATCCCTCTCCAGTTGTAACCGTATATCTTCGAGTGTCTTCCTTGCTTCCTCAAGCTGCTTTAACTCAGCTCTCTGGGACACCAGCGGACCAATCACACCCACAGCTCCACGAGCCTTAACAGAAGATGACGTTTGTTATTTTCATTTAAGCCATTAAGTGAAGGGTTTAAATCAGTAGGTGGTCCATAAAGCTATGGAAACAAACTAAAACTGAATTTAAAGGGATCCAACAGTGAAATGTAAATAAAAAGTGTTTTACCTGAATGGGGGCCAAACTTCTGGCCGTCACTTTATCATCATCCTCCTCTATGCTGTCCGTAAACTCGTCACTAGTGCCATCTTCATCGTCTCCTTCCTCCTCCTCCTCCCCCCCCTCCTCGTCTGTGCTGAGCTCTGGAAACAGAAACAACCATATAAAACGTCTGCTTGCTTTTAATCGCCTTTTTGTTTATTTCTCAATCCTCTGTTATTCTTCTTATTCTTAATTCTTGTTTTCGTCTCTCCGTCTCTAGCATCCACTCTCTATCCCATTCTTTCCAGAACTCCCGTTTGTACGCTGATTCACCACTTTGTCATGGGACTAAAGGGAAATGTTATGTAATACTCTGCCTGCCAGCCAAAAACACACTCAAGGCAGTGCAACCCAGGACGAGTGTGCATGTCTGTGTTCATGAGAAACTGAGACAAATTACATCAAAGGTTTAGTGGTGCCAAAACGAAACATGTGTGCACCTATGTTGTGTGTTATGTATGACACAGAGGCTCAGTGAAAAGAGCCTGGCAGGAATTTAAAAGTGAAATATTATTTTTACATAATAGGCCCTAATAATACACAACAGGCACACACACTTTTCACATACAGTGTGTAGATGTGTATCATGTGTGTATAGGTGTGTATCTACCGTTGCTCAGGGCACTTATTATGGGATTAGTTCATAATCCGGATAAAGTTCAAAGGCATTTAATTGGTCTCCACCCTAAAACAAGTATCAAAGTTAAATATATGAAATGTGTTTGTGCTGCTAGTGAGAGGGCAGGACATTCGTGGAGCAAACTGCTGTGGGGCCTTGTTTAACAATGTGGTGCAACATATTGTCACCACTCTCATACGGACCGTAACATAGAAAGGGGCACTCCTTGAAACTGTGTATGTTGTTGGGTGCAGTTGTCAGTTAAACTAATGTGGATTTCACTTTAAAAAAGATCAGGGATGTTGAGTAAAAGGACTCAGATGAGCTTCACTTAGTTTGTGAATCTGTCATTTTACAGCAGAGCAGCCATGCAAACATGAAAACCATGCCACATCAGCATGCATGAGGGAGGACATGAGGAAAGAACACTGGTTTGGATTGGAAATATCATGTAAGACACACTATAGTTTGTGTTTATATTTATATATAAAGACTGAATTATCTGCAGACATTTGTGACCACATTTAAATTTGCAACATTACAACACATTTATAACATGTGTTCTTATATAATATATTACATGTAAGGACAGACTAGGAAGCTGAGGATGACATAGGAATAGATCAGATAGATAAAACACACTGTGGGTTGAGCTCTGGGGATGGAAAGAAGGTAGATCAAGGACTAAATGGGTGGGGGGGGGCAGATTTGGGACGCTATTAAGACGAATTCCCCATTAAACACAACAAACAGAAGTGCTTTTGACAAAAAGCCAGCACATTTTTTTATTTCTGTTGCAGTAAAAATACAAAAAGAAGTGTTGACAAGGATTCAATCTCTGAGGCTAGATGTGAGATCAGGGCACAAGTTCCAAGAAAATGTATTCTAACTAATATAAATATTTAATGGGCAAGTATTATTTATGGCATTCACATCTTATGTGATTTATTGAGAGCATAGGGCAAACAGTAAAGTTACTTGATGTTATATTTTCCTGCTTTCTTGATACAAAGCTCAACAAGCAGACTAACTAAAAACACATATACTAGACTACCATGACGTTACTTTACAGTATTCAGCCTACACCAACCAGATTATACCCAAAGGGCGGCTGACTTTATGTGTCATGCCCATCGTCAGACTTAAACGTAACTAGTGCAGACCAGGTTTAACTGTGTAGGACAGCATCCAAGTTTAAGCTGAACTGAAGGAAACTACTCGGCCATCTTTTGGGATTTGTATCTTGGGCCATGTTAGGTGTGCACATCCTGTTCACAAACAGATGATATAAAAACAAATGATTGATGGTGAGACGTTCCACTGTAAGGCATGAGCTGGAGTTTCTCCACAAGACGTAACTTCACTGTGACAGTAAGGCTGGAAGAGTGAGACCGGTGAGACACAGTACACAGAACTGATACAGAACAGAACGATGGCACTGCAAAGCGATGCGCAGGCCGTTTCCAGAAACAATACAAAAACATATTCACAGCACACTCAGAAAACATATTAATAAATAAGACTCTGGGTTGCACGTTGCCACTTCATACCATTGAGATTAATTTGAACAGGCTTCTGCTATTGTGAGTAGTGTTGTGCTATCAAGATAAAGCTGCCTGTAGACTGATGTCAGATTTGTATTTATATGCATACTTAAAAGCAAAACCGTCTTGATCGTTTTCACTTTTTCCATATTCTTTTTTTCCTCATAAATCTGACCATCAGTGGCTACAGACAGCCTTATGTCACATAAAGAGTGTCACTCAGCAGTGCTGTTATCAGATATTGTGTCACAGAGCGTTAGTGGCAGTGCCCCCGGCAGCCCTGCAGGCTGGACCCTGCCCATCCCCACCTCCAAAGTCAGGCTGCTTTTTAGCTGCCCGTTCCTGCATCAGGGCCATGTTACTGGTCCTGGCTAGGACCTCCTCCAGCTGTCTGCGGAGTGCCTGAACAGAGTCTAGCTCAGTGTGGAGGGCCTGGATCTTCTCAGAGCTGAGGAAAAGGAAAATGTGTTTTAGAGTAAAAAAAAATAAAAAAGTATTTCCAGAGCACTGGCCTGTCATAAGACCTGTGTGCAGCTTCCCTACCTGTCACTCTTGGTTTGCATGTGTGTGAGATTTTGGTATAATCTCTTCTCGGCCCTCAGTGCATCATTCAGCTTGTTGTACTCTGACACAAGCTGCTCCAGCACACACTAAATAAGAGTGGCAGGGTTGATTAGAGACATAATAAATACAAGTTATTAAGCAGCACAAATAGCCAAATACTGTCTAATTGATTGAGAATGAAGCAACACCGTACTTGGTGATCAGCGCTGTCCTTATTGTCCTGCTGGCGAGCCAAAGATGAACGCAGAGCAGAGATCTCCTTCTGCAGGAAGGGCACACAAAGATATGACGTGTGAGATTTAAAAAAAAAAAGGATTGTATTTATGTTTATTTTATTACAGTGTCCACACGGATACCTGAGCCTCCCTCTCCTTCTTCAGTACCAGCTGCAGCTCCTCCTGCAAAGTATTCATCTCTGCCTCAGATTCTTTGGAGGATGTCTGCATCGACTCCTCCTGGCCCTGCATCAGCTCCTGAAGAGTAAAGTATACTGTGAAGATCAGGCCTACAGGAGATGAAGCAAGTGAGGAAGGCGAGGGAAACGAATGAAAAACGTACCTTGATAAAGGCTTCCTTCTCTTTGAGCAGACTCCGTAGATGCTCAGCCTCTCCTCCCATCTCCTTCTCCTTGTCCTGTTTCAGCTCGCGCAGCTCTTGCTCTCTAGCTGACAGCAGTCTGCGTAGCTCCTGCAGCTGGCCAGTGCGCTCACTAATCACAAGGGAGAGCCTGTAGGAGTAGTCCTGAGAGAGAAAGAGTGGAGGGGTTGAAAGATTTATTTTTGTTGTGCGCAATTGCATTTCCGTAACCAATCCAGCAACATGCCTTACCTGCAGATACTGGTCTTTGGAGCTAAGAGTGTTGAGCATTTCCTGGACCTGTGCTTGGTGTTCATTAGACTGGCGGCTGCGGTCCGAGAGCAGTTCCTGGAAGAGTTTTTCTTTGAGCGCCAGCCGAGCCTTCAGCTCCTCTATAACCTCAGCGGGACCGGCCTGAACTCTAGCAACGAGTGTGGCTGTGAGGTCCTGTAAAATCACACACAGACACACACACACACACACAATACAACATTCACCATTAAAGACCTGTATAGGCACACCCGTTATATTTGTGAAAGGCAAAACAAGTAGCACAGGTTTGTCTGCATGGACTGGTTTTTCCAAAGCTGTGAAAATTACATAGAAACCAATGAGAAGACACAACCATAAAAGGCAATATGTGTGAGTTACCTGTGCCTCCAGGCTGTGTGACTGTAGAGCTGCCTGTAGCTGGCTGATGATGGTGTCTTTCTCTCTCAGAGTGTTTCTCTCCTTCTCCTCGCTCTGCTGCTTCAGCCACTGGAGGTTCCTGTAGGCCTCGGCCGCCTGCTCCAGCTCCAGCTCTTTGCCACGCACCAGGGCGTCCAGACTCTGATGGTCACAATCACAGGTGTGACCACACAAAAGTAACATAATACCTCATATATAATCAGAAAAAAAACAGTTGCTTTCTAAAGCAAAGCCTCTATGTTACTTGTACATGCCAGTAGTACAAGCTGGCAGGTCTGACCTGTCTGATGTGTTTTTGTCCTGTGTGATGAGCATACCGTGATGGTCTCCTCGTTGTTGGACAGAATGCAGCGGAGTCTCTCCAGGTCCCGTTCCTTCTCCCTGAGGGCCAGCTGTAGCCTCCTCACTTGGCCCTCGCGCTCCTCCACACAGCGGAACTTGTCATCAATGGAGCGCTGCAGATGGCGGAGGGGGAGAATTTTTTAAAAAAAAAAAAAAATCACACCGCTGCTATTCTGAGCTCCCTCAACTGTGATATTCATCATGTTCTGAGCATGTAAAGCTTCTGTTCCTCACAAACGAATTTCATAAATGTTTTATTAGGGAACACCACCAGCATCTGATATTTAGGAACATTTCTTAACCATTGCTGTATGGTTACGACAGGACTTGACTTAAATAATTCCCATCGAGATTGTTTTTGCTGTGTTAGTTCTGAAATTTTTATGCTGGCCTACTGATTTGGGGAGAGTTATAACTGTCTTCTACTGGCTCTCTCGATTGCTGCAAGATGCATACTCAGGTCTTTTCTCTCCATTCCCAAGACTGTCGCATTAATCAAACAGTATATGGTACGGTGATTCACATAGAACAGTAGTTGTCCTCATGCTATTTCTAGCAAGATGCCATTGATTAATGCCGCTGGTGTGTGTATGAATGTGTGTGTTTTACCTCCAGAGCTCTGTCTCTGTCCTTAATACGCTCTCTTAGTTTCTCCAGCAGGGCATCTCTTGGTTTGGAGCTTCCTGTTGACTCCAACATCTCTGAGTACTCCTACAGATACAACGATTTTTAGACAGGATCAGAAATGTGTGCATGTGTGTGCATCTGTTCAACTACATACAGTATCAACTGATTGATTACCTGTATCTGCATCTCCTTGTCCTGCAGAGAGTGTTTGAGCTGTGTGATGCTCCTGTCTTTCTCCTGCACCACGGTGTGTCTCTCCGCCTCGGCCTCCTTCAGAGCTGCTTCTTTAGCCTGAAGCTCAGAGCGAGTCTTCTGCAGGGCGGAGCGCAGGTCCTGCGGCACGGAGACGGGAGGTCACACATGCTGCATCCTTTGTACTTCAAGACTTGTTTCACACGCACATTCACAAACACACTAACCTGGTTGTGCTTCTCAGTGACCTCCCTGTGCTGCTGCACCTCCTGTAGATCAGAGTTGAGTCTGTCCTTGAACCTCGACAGGTCGTCTCCTTGCCTCTGGCTCTGTCTCAGGCTCCTCTGGCTGGCCTCCAGCTCCAGACCAAGGGAGAACAAGGAGCTTTGCACCCCCACCAGCTCGCCCTGCAGCTGGGCAAGCGTCACAGTCTCGCTGACCCCCGCTGGCGCCTAAAGAATGACCAGATCAAAGTCAGTGGGTCATGCCTGGAGATGAGCTTTCTCACCATCTAATAAAGAATGATCCTGGATCAGGGTTTGCTGCCACTATATGTGCTGCAAGTCTCACCTTGTATTGAGCGAGCTGGTTGCGGTGGACCATTTCTCTCAGCTTACACAGTGTGGCGTTTTGCCCTTCCATCAGCTGGTACAGCTCCTGGGCCTTAAAGCAGAATACATTGTGTGAATGAGCATCTCTCAAATACAGGCAGCATCTCGCACAGGTTGACAACAAAGACAAACACTCACCTCACTGTCTTTGGTGCTGTTGGACTCTGTGAGACCCTGGATGGTTCTTTCCTGACTCTGAGCAGCCTGGCGGATTGAACGCAGCTCACACTCCATCTCATTCAGCTTCTCCTGCAGTTTCTAAAGAGAGAAAACAGGTAACACTGTAAGGCTGTCATCCGTCATCAGATATGGATTTATCAGAAAATATGGAACTTTAAAAGAGGCATACCATGTTGTTGGCCTCGCCCTCGTGGATCTTGGCCTGCAGGGATTGGACCTGGAGCTGGGCCTTCTGCAGCTCGCTGACACATTGACCCGCTGCACACTCATACTGGTTCAGTTGACTCTGCTGCTCCTCAACGAGGCTCTGTAAGGAGGAGAATAATGAGTCAGTGTTTCAAGTTATAAAATCCCCTTACTGTGAATGTTTACTTGCATGAACTTCTGACCTAATCGAGCAGCTGAATTATTTGTGAAGAAGATATTTTGTTTGTTTCAAATTCATGAACAATACAGAGGCTGTGGGTGGCATTACTTTCACAGTGGATTGTGTTAAATTCATGTGTGTACTTTGTAAATAGCCATGATGGGGAGAGAGCCTCTGAAGCGGTGTGAGAGCATCTGCATGCATGAGTTAGCACGAGTGATCATGCTCATAGCGTTCTGTGGCGCTATTATCTTTACGTAACCTTGTTTCCAACTTCCATTTACTAGAGGAAGGATGTCATTTAGACACACAGACTAATAGTTGAATTTCACTGTAATAATAAAGTTTTCTAATAGAAATCATTACATAAACATATCATTTCAA